>NC_051861.1:79476975-79694616 GCF_015732765.1 Culex quinquefasciatus | reverse complement strand
AGTAGTGCTGAAAGGATATTACGGTTTTGTTCAGCAACGGAGGGGCAACCATGGGTGGTCTCTCATGCTCATGCTCATTTTAACCCTTTAAAAAATTAAAGTTCAAACAAATTAAGAAGCTGCTTTTTCCTGGTGTCATAAAGTATCCTTGGAAACGAGCTTGATTTTCAATAAACCGATGCCCGTGTGCTCACTTGTTCTATCAAGGTAGGCATCCCAGCAAGCTTAGTACAAAAGAGCACGCATCCATAGTAAAACTAACACAGTTGCTTTTCCCCGTACATTTTGTTGATTTTTCCTATACAAACTTCCCGTGGTCAGAATGAGCTCAAATTTGGAATTTAGCCTAATAATGGGTCAATCTATGATTTCAGGAGGTAGACCCGAGAAAGCCCGTATTTGGACCACCCTAATACACACATAGATTTTTTTTTACCAAATTTAGTCAATTTTACCGATTTTTCAACTGTTGAACAGTTTGGTGAACAGAAAACTACAGAATTTGGTAAATTAGGTAATGAAGTTCATTATAGTTCATATTACTACCGAATTTCGATATTTTTTTGATAATTTTGATTTTGAAAATTTTTGACAGACAGTTTAACCAATTTTTCAACTACCGAATTGCGTAAAGAAATCTAAGTGTATACCAAATATTGCTCTAATTAGAGCGTCCAATTTCCCGTCCCGGGAAAAAAATTTCCGGGAATTCCCGGGATTTCCCGAAAAATAATATTTCCCATTTCCCGGGAAATTTTTAAATTTCCCGGGACTTCCCGAAATTCAAGCGGAAGTATACATTTTCCTTACTTTTTGGTCCTAATTTTTTTTTATTTGAAAAAATATTAATGAGAGAACCTAACTTAATTTTATTAATTTTAATCCACTGTGCATATTGAACTTATAAGAAAAACGGGGTATCAATGATAGGATTTCATTCTGTTTTTATATTTTTTTCCAACTGGTAAGGTTTGTCTCAAGATTATTATTTTGTAAAACATGTACTGGGGTAGGCCACACAAGGTCCATGCACTATTGTTGGAAGTCAAAATTTTGCCCAAAAATCCTTAAAATGAGTTTTGTTGATAAAATTATAGTCTAGAACAAGTTATTTGCCATGAAACATAATTTCTGCATGCTTTTATTTTTGTTTGTTTTATGAGTCAACGTTATTCTGAAACATATTCCTTTGAAATGGTAACAGAGACAAATTTAAAAGCATTTTTATGATTTAGAAGCATGGTTGCAGTTCTATACAATTTTGTTGCAAAATATCAATCAGAAGCAGGATAAGATCAATTTTCGATAATTTTTTTTTGGGATTTCCCGGGAAATTTGTTAAAAATTTCCCGTTTCCCGGGAATTTTGTAACCCCGGTAAATTGGACGCTCTAGCTCAAATTGAAAAACAAATTGTAATATAAATAAGATAGAAATGAAAAAAAAGGATTTCTAACTAATCATACCATCTAAAACCCAGTTCTTCCCTATAATGGCAGTGAATACCCTAAGCAAAGCAAAGTACAAGAAGACACATTTTTCGAGATAAATTTCCATGAACAGAACCACATCATATTTCTCTGAAGCTGCTGCGGTTTCCTTTCAGCCGGCAGCTCGTCAGTTAGTCAATGTCAGGCAACCATTCGGGGCAAAGGGCATAAACTTTTTATCGCCTTTCGGACAGCCTTTTCTGTAGATTGTTGCATAAAACCTGCCGTAAATCGCACCTCACTGTTACGCGAAGTCGGGATTAGTTTGTAATGTTCTTGAAAGTTAGCCTCTATTCAAACCGACTTCGTCATTATTTCTTTGAAAAAGTTTCATTTCGCGTTGTTGCGTGATACGCTGGCGAAATAATCACTTCATATTTTCTTATAGATATTCACCTGCAAGCTACACGAAACCCATTCATTCAAAGTCGTTAGTTTAATTCATATAACACGTACCGTGCCTTCCAACGAGTACTTCACACTCCTCAATGAATTCGTGCAAAAGGGAGCCACATATCGCGCATGAATGAAGCCCAAAATTGAGCATCTTTTGTTCGAGTCGAGATTTTTTAACCAACTAGAAACGCTTACGGAGGTGATTTGTTTAATTAAAACGAACAGTGAACGAACGCTGCCAAACTCAAACAAATTGGATATTTTTGGCGGTACAAAAGCGATTCCGTGTAATGAATGGCCGCAAAAGGGTTCGTTTCATTCAGACAAGTGAACAGGATCGAGGAAGAGATTGGAAGCGGTTTGTGAACGGAGCAAGGTTTTGTTCGTTAAAAAACATGGTATAGGCATTATGGTAACTTCATTTCTACCATTAGAATTGCGTGATGCTTCTTTTAAGACGGCATGTCCTTTCAACCTTGCATTTGAATGTTACAATCTCGTTCTGATTTTGTAAATCGAAGAACTCCACTTTTTCCACTATTTCAAGTTCCTATCGTTCACAATAAATTGATGAATATTTATTTATTTTATGTTGGTCAACATTGGTTTCGAGGTTCCATGGCCTACACAATTAGACTTGCTTTCTTTGGAATGCCGTTAAGGCTGGTCCAAGGAAAGCAACATTCGACAAAATTAGCAAACAAAATTAAACACTTTTCTTAAACTCCTACCAGCTCGTTGTTTGAAATTATATCTAGGTACCCTCATTTTGTCATAAATGAAAACTTCAAATTAATCAAATCGGCTTCAAACAAGATTTTGAAACTTTCAAAGCAAAAGCCAGAGGTCATACACGGGCGCCTGAAAGAGTTAAGGAGTAACATACTTGTAAAATTGGCAGAAAAAAAAATTGTTGATTTTTTTTTACTTATGGAGCATAATTTGAAAAGGGCACATAAGCATAACTTTTTGGTACAGTTGTTTTGCAATCATTAGTTTGAAAAATCTAAATTCCGACGATTTTTTTTCGAAAAAAATCTTTCGGCAGTGTTTTACAACGAAAGTTTAGAAAAAAAAAACAAATATTTTAAGCTGATTCAATCATGCTAAAAATTAAGCTAAAAGTAATTATTATCGCAGGAAAAAGCATTTCAAATTGTGTTGATCGCGCTCCATTTCAATTTAAACTTTGAAGTTTTTTTTTAACTTTGAACAATATTTGCAACGTCCTAACTGGAGTTATTCTCCCAAGAATCAGGAAATGTATTGAAATACAAAAAGGCTATTACAATATTTGAAAATCTGTTCTTTAGAACGGATTTTCTGATCGGTTTCGTGTTTTAGGCTCAGTTGTAGGACTCCTCAGAAAAAAAAATTGTTCCGGTTATATGTCAAGTGTAAAAGTTATTTTTTATTTAGATTCCATTACTACTACCGTAAACTGGGGTGACTTTGATAGCCTGGGGTGAGATTAATAGAAATTTGATTTGGCCACTAATTTTGATACATCCAATGTAACAGTCACATTTTTGCATATATGTTCGATAATAGACTACACAGAAAAAAAAATTTCTGTAAATTTACATTATTTATCATGTACCAAAAGGTATCATGATAAGTGATGTATATTAACATTAGGTTCATTGGAAATTTACATTAGATTCATTGGAAATTTACATTAGTTTTGAAAATTTACATTAGTTTTGGAATTTACATTAGTTTTGAAATTTACATTAGTTCAAATCAACTAATTCTGATTGGCCAATGGGAATGAGAAGCTCGACTTGGATTGCAGTAGGAAAAGGGTGTGGCCTATGTTCTATTTTAAAATGAAATAAGCGGGCAGCAAAAGGAAATTATGATTTTAAAAAGTAATTTCACAGGTAGGGAACGCTTTCTCGTCGACGGCCAAATGAAATAACGCTGGACTGGAATCGAACGGACGACGGGTAGAATGTTCGGTGTTACTGCTGCTACCCGCTGCCGACTGAGCCATCTTCGCATTTTATAAACGAGCGGCTAAAGCATCAACTTGTTCAGGGCGAGGCTCAGGCAGTGGGCCAGCGAAGGATGAGAGCGATAGAAAGAGTACTCTTTACATCATATTTCAACATTACATTGAGTGAGTTTACATAAGAAACAGTAATTACGTGCTGTGTAAATTTACATATTTTTTTCTGTGTATCCTTTATGCTTACATACTCAAAATTCTCAAAAATGTTTAGATATTAATTTGACGGGCATTTGAAAAACCTATCAAAGTCACCCCGGGCTATTTAAGTCACCCCAGTTTACGGTAATTTGAAAGAAAATTGGTCGTAGAATTGTCATGGTCCAGAGCTTATTCAAATTCAAGTTTTAATCTCACCATCGTGTTTCTGAGAATTATTTACGTGAGTGTTTCAATTGAAATAAATTTTATATTTTTTGGTTAGGTTAGGCGAGATATGGATTATTTTTTTAATGTTAAGAGCGAGTCCACGAACAGGGCATACCCCTTTGTATGGGACGTCGTTTGCACCTCACCAATCTGCCTGAAATTTTCAGGGGTTGTTTGCACATAATAAACTAGCATCTGGCCAAAGTATGAGCACTCTAGGTCAACGGGAAGTGGGGCAAATTGGGACAAAATGTTTTATTGTTCAAAAACATCAAACATCTTAAAAATGCTGTAACTTAGGCGAAATTCAATTCAATTTCAAAACTCAAAATGCATCTGAAGGGGCTTAAAAAATTGAGCATTAATTTTTTAAAGGGTTTAAATGGCTGAAAATATTTTTTTATGCATGTTTATATTGTGAAATTGTCTCAAGAATACGAATATGATAAAATTATCACCGGAAAAAATTATCTAAGTTGTCCCTCCAGCAAAAAATTAAAAAAACAAAAAACACTAAAAGAAAGAGAATCTATTTAATATGTTAAACTGCCTAACCCAAACGTTCTCAGTCTCAGAAGGTAGTCGCAGATGTCCCCTACAAGCTGCAGGTCGAATCGAGTTGATATCTGGATGGAACGCTTTTTTATTTGAATTTGAAAATTGTGCTATTTTTTCACTAATATGCCAATAACTCCCTTTAGATTTAACCAATTTGAATGCTCTACCCTGCATTTTGTTGCATTTTTTAAGCCCATTTAGATGCATTTTGAGTTTAAAAATTAAATTGAATTTTGACTAAGTTACAGCATTTTTAAGGATTTTTGACGTTTTTGTAACTTAAAAAAACCTTTGCGTCCCGATTTGCCCCACTTCCCATTGACATGGAGTGCTCATATTTTGACCTGATGCTATAGTTTTATATACAAACAACCCCTGAAAATTTCAGGCAGATTGTTGACGTCGATGCGAGATGGGTGTGCTTCGCTCGTGGAATCGCTCTTAAAGTTCAATAATTATACATTTATAGGGGAAAGTGCACAGAAAAAAAATCATGGTAATATTACATCTGGGAAGGGGTACATCTTTTATGTCAGAAAAAATGTGTAATTTTACCTCTGGAAATGTGTAATTTTAGCACTTTTCTGGTGTAATGCCACTTTTTCAGTCTAAATTGAGGTAAAATTACATCATTAAAGAAGTAATATTCAACCTGCCAAAATTAAAGCTTCCAAATTTACATTATTATTTTCTGTGTGGGGCAAGTGTAACAAACTAAGGAAATGCTTGTTATATAACCTATTAAAAAGTTAAAAAATCTGTCGGATTTTATTATAATCATCTTTTGCTAGGTCCTGACTAACACTTTGTTAGAACAAGTTTTTTTTTTTAAATCAAGTTTTTTATTCTAAAAAAATGTTTTTAATTTTTTTTTATTTTCCGTACGTTCTACTCAACAACCCGTTGGGGCAAGAGGAACAATGCATGAAAAAACATGTTAATTTGCTAACAATTGAACTGTTATCACTTAGATACACCAGATTAGAATGTATTTGAAAGGTTTCTTCCATTTTTAGATTAAATAATAATATTTTACAATAAAAAATATCGTTTTTGCGTTTTTTTTTTAAATATCGTTTTTGCGAAAAAAAAAATATTACTTAGATGAAAAATAGTGAATTTTCATAACATCACTATATTTAGTTTTCACATTTTTTTTAACCATTTGTTTGTCAGTTTTTAAGTACTTTCATGTATTTATTTCCCAATAAAATATGTTGTTGCAGCAATTCGATTTTTTTTTCCTTATAAAAAATCCATATGGTACATTTGCCCCACCTAAACAAGATTTTTTTTAAAGTTCTCAACAAAAATAACCAAAAGTTAAATCATACTTTGTAATAGGTGCATGTCATTGGTAGGGACACTACTGATCTAGGCAAAATAGCATTTTGATAAAATGAGCCTTAAAACGAACTCTAAGCCTTATTTTGTACTTTCCAAATATTATAAGAAAACAAAGGTTTTGAAAAAAAACTTCATTGAATCTTATGCCCCGTGGCGTTTACGTCGTTTTGGCGGTTATGTGGTAGTAGAAGCAGCTAATTGCATTGCTAGCAACAATTCCTCATACTGGAAATAATCAAAATTGTAAAAATTACGGCCGTACGAGCGATTGTTCTTCTTGCCCCATATGGTCGTCTTGCCCCACCTTCCCCTACAGCAATTCCATTTGAAAAGAGCATAAACAGAAAAAAAGTTCTCCGATCGAGCTCAACATTGTTTAGCGAGTTCTTTGGTCAAAATAATTTGACCCGTATTTTTTTTTATTTGTTTGGCCAATACGGCAACCTGCGTCTTTCTAGGGTGTTTCCAAAAATAGTCATTTTCGACCACTTTCGCAAAAAAAAGCCATAACTCCACGCTATTTTAACCGACTTTAGCTTTCTTAGACACAAAAGAAAGGAGATTAGTTTTCCTTTCCATTAAAAATAATTACGAGTTACGAAACCAAGCCTAACATCTGAAAAACTCGTATGCAAACTTGAAATGGCGTTTTGACGATGTTTGAACCAAAGAGCCTATGTCTATGACATATTGTTATTGGATTCCTCGAGAAATTTTATAACATAGCAAAAAAATGTAGGTATCGACCCAAACGTTCACAAGATCGGAGGTTTGTTTTTTGAAAATTGTATTTTTTGCGAAAATTGACGGAAATTACCATTGTTGGGTCCAACCTAGCACGGCGTAGGTCACCCTAATTGCGAAACAAAAAAATACGGGTCTGATTATTTTGGACAAGGAACCCCCAGAAAAAATAATGCTCTCTTTAAATGGAATTGATGTATTTGCACTTAATATTGCAAATTTTTTATTCATCTAAATTTCAGTATATTACCATAGAGTTCCAAAATAAACCTATTGTAGTGAATATAACACCGTTTTAGGAGTCTTTGTATAGCTAGAATTGGTTTTTCATTGGAATTTCGTACCAACCGGTCCACGGTTTACAAGTCAACCTATGTGCCATCGGAAAGGACATATAATTTCCAATCTTTTGATACCTAAACATTTGGGATTTCAATAAAACCCAGGTTTTTAAATACCTGAGCAAAAAGTATGTTTGATCCACGAGAACAAAAATTACAGAAAGTCTTCATTTTGCATACAGTTTTTTGTTGCTTAAACGAAATCATAACAACATTTTTATCTACTTGTGAAACGTGGACCAAGTTCCGACGACGTAATTCCGGGTTGGTACTCCCAAAACGGTGTTATATTCACTCCAAAATGTATATTTAGCAACTCTATGGTTGTACATCGAAATTTAGATAAATTAACCCTCTACAACCTAACCCCGCCTTTAGACGAGATTCGATCTAAAAAATCGCCAAAAATCAATTTTCCAAGCGATTTTTGATCTTTTCTTTAAAAAGCATTGGAAAGAAGAACTCTTAAAATTTTAGAAAATTTCAGGGTTGGAAGTTTAACTTGTTTTATGTGACTTTGCAAATGTTTTTAAAAATGTCATTTTTTAGGGGTCAACTTTGGCTGTGTTTTTTTTCGAACATTTCCTATATTTTCAGTAAAAGAAGTATGCAGTAATTTTTGTAGTGTCCCATACTATGCCTCTACGCATTATTTTGCAATTTAAATGATGATGGTGCGATTCTTTAGCAGAAAATGTGAAAAACATGGAAAAATTGAAAAAGTGACTGTAAAAACATGACAAAATTAGATGGGCGAAATGTAATAATATTAGGTGGTAGAGTAGGCAAAATACTACCAAAAACAAACATAAACTAAACAAGATAAATGCAAATTAAAATACTAAAAATGAAGCAAGAAAAACATAAAACAAGAGAAGTAAAGTTTTTCGTAGAACAAAAGATGCTCAAAATGACCTCCTGAACACGGGAAAAATAAATACTTTCGAAAAAAAATTGGGCAGTGAAGGGTTTTAAAAATCTACAAAAATAAGTTTGGATAAGTTTGATATAGAATTTTCAGAGCTATATACATTTTTATACTAAGTAGTTAGTTAACTTTATATTCAATCCTAATTATTTTTAAGTCAGTCAAGGATGCCTGTTTGGAGTTGTGACAATAAATTTATGGTGATTTGTCAACAAATAACTGTAATCATGTAATTTTTTCGAAAGGTGTTCAAACTTTGTTGCACCTTTTTATTTTTTGTAATAGTATTTGTTATAGAACTTTTTATAGGAACCGTCTTTTTATAAGTTTTTTTGTAGCAAATTGATTTATGTCTAACTTTATTTTTGCATGTTTTGTCACAAAATGTGCATAGTGAACAAGGGGTGTAATTACTTTTTTTACATACTGTACATTACATTTTACAGACCTTTTGGACAAATCGTAATATAACTCACTCTTTCACCTGCAGGCTTCGAAAGTCGCGTGCTTTGGCGTTTCATACAAGCGCTCTTACAAAGTACACGTACGCAACTGCCTTTGAAATAAGGTAACTATTTTTACACATTATTTTTTCAGAACAAAATTTACAAAAAAATGACACTGTACCTTTAGCTTTATTTTTATCTACATTAAACCCAACGTTGTTTCTAAATCAAAACTTGTTAGTTTCTCCTGATTGAAACAGATTGTTTTCCTTCAATCGCATGTAAGCTTCAATCGCATGTAAGCTAGTGCTCCTTCAATCGCATGTAAGCTAGTTCTAATGCAGTCAAAATTACCGATCATGCATAACGCTGCGCTTCCCAATTTTGCAACAACATCATTATTTCTAGCCTTACCACATATTGGAGAAGAAAAAATCAACCCAGAGTGAGAGAGTGGAAAATGATGTGGCTTGCGGCTTACCTGCGTTGGTCCCGCGAGACCAAAGCCAAAGCGATTTTAGATTCTAAACCGTCCAACATGGAAATTACGCGCCTAAACTAAACAGTGCAAATTAATGTCACTTTGTCCCATGCGTAGCCATAAAACCCCTCTGGCACAGTTAGGTTTTTCGAACGCAGTGCACAAATAATTAGTCACGTCACGTGCAACATGCAAATAGTGCGAATAGGTGTGAAATTGCAATTTGGTTCGGCGTGATGCGTTTTTTTTTCTTTCTTGAATTAGATGGTGTAGGCAAATTTTTTAAACTAAAATTGTGTGACGCATAATTTCAACCCTAACTAGGCAGAACCAACAGGGTGGAAAAAGGCGAAAAAAAGTTTAACCCGTTCCCTTTCCCCCAGCGGTAGCATATTATTAGAGTGAACAAACATTTATTGAGATGTTAACTATGCTGTCGCGATCCAACCCTTTTTCCCCTTCCGCGCACAAAGTGACATTATTTTACGGAACATTATTTATCATTTGCGCATGCCTTTAACCGAAGAACAAAACACACAATTTAACAGATAAATCCTTTTCGGAAGTGAGCAACCGAGCAGCGACAAAAAAAACCTAAAACTAGCGACATGGAAATCGGTTATCTGCTGTTTGAGTATGCTTGCATATCTAATAGATGGTAAGGCTTCTCACTCTTTCTGATGCTGATAATGCGTTGAGTAAACACGATAAGCACGCTGCAACGCGCCCGAAACAGTTCGATAATAACTTGTGCTCACACAACCGTTTTGGGATTGTGAAAAAAAGTTTCTATAATAGAGATGTAAATTTTGCCGGGGGAACGGAATATTGGCGATTATGCAAAACCCTTTTGTATCGGTGATTGAACCTCGGATGGGATTGGTTAAAAATTAAGAATGGGTGAAATTTTAACGTCTTTTTGTTTCGTGATTACATAGCGACGTTTCACAATCGCACTTACACCTCTTAATATGTTTTTAATAATATTGCATGATTGCCAAGCAATTCAAATTGAAGTAAAAAGAAAATCTATTTCATCCATATTGTGAATAAGATTTGACATGACCATAAGATATAGAATTCGACGATTCGATTTTTCTACGATGGAAATTTTAAGCGTGCCGAAGTAACTTTACTTTCTACACTTTTTAGTCGACTGTTTCGGCACAGATTTTAAACTGAAATCAATTTAAAATGCATTTTCCTGCCCGGGTTATCATTGTTAGCTAGACTGAACCAGTTTAAACATACCGTAAACCGGGCAAAAAAATCGCAATTCTCAATTCGCAATTTTCAGTGTAAGAACGGGCCTTGACCGATCTTATGCACCAGGTTCCCGACGAACACGCACTGCCCTTACACCTACATCTCACCCTTGCTCTGAGTCAGTACGAGCAACACGCTAGAACACGCTTTGAGTGTTCGTGCCAGGCATGCACACCTTCTTTTCCGGTTACGCATTTTAACTCGGCCGGGGGGGAACTTTTGTTTTCGCTCTGCGTCATTTTTCCCAATTTTGTAATTTCGGGTCTAAAAAAAAAAGTTAATTTTGTGTTAAAGTCGTCGGGAAGTGAAGCGGTTTTCTCACATCCGGCCTGGATGGATCGCGGTGCTGGAGGAGGACGGTTCAATCAAGGACGTGTGCTCGTTCCAGGGCGGCCGTCAAAAAACCCGGTAGGCCAGGGTGGTGATGGGTTCGACCGGAACCGGAAGCATGCGAGACCTGGCCCGAGTTTGAGAGCGCAGAAAGTTAGGCAGCCCTCGGTCACAGCGTGAACGGTCCCCGCCGGGGCACGGATTAGTGCGCCGGCAGCGTTTTTCGTGGCAAGTTCCCTAAGAGATGGAAAAGAAGGACGACGGAGGCAAGCAGAAGCAGCCCAAGCGGTAACTGGCATATTTCGTCGCGTGCTTACCATAGCAAATCTGGTGTCCGCTGTTTTTACAAGACGTTTGAAGAGAAGTTAACTGGTGAGCTCGTTCTTTTTATGAGACAACCATTCTTTCATATATTCTAACATACACACACGACATTCAAGACAACCACACCAAATTATTACTATAAAGGAGCGGCCGTGGCTGACTGGTTACGTCGTTCGCTTTGTAAGCGAATGGTCATGGGTTTGATTCCCATCTGCTCCCAACGAGAAAGTTAAGGAAATATAAATTCTTGAAGCTCTGAACATGAACGAAAAATCAAAGTTGCTCGAGTCGGGGTTCGATTCCCCGTCGTTTGGGTTGATAAGCAAAAATGCTAACCACTACGGCTTGGTGAGCTATGACTGGAATTAGGAATATTGTTACTACCAACTAAATACGTGCTGGGTCTTTGTCCATTTGACAAGGGTCCGGAAGTTCTAAATAACGTTTGAATCCGATTGATGCAAACGTTCTTCAGGCGGGCTTGTCGATTCAAGCTGAGGTACCTCGCGCTCGGCTAGCCAGCGTAGAAATGGGTCACCGAAGCTCGGCAGAGCTAACACCATCTAAATGCCTATGCGAGTTATTTGCATGTATAGAATGTAAATCTAAAATACATGGAAACAACTCAATTTGTAAGAAGCGACCGCGTGGTCCCGTTTGGTTGGTTGCACACACACACACACACACACGCATTTTAACTCGGCCGGGGGTGGTACATTACGTAGGGTTTGATGTAAGTATAAGCGCCTAATAATTTATAGTGTGCCTATCAACATTTATTTAAGCAAAAACTGTTTTATTTTTAGTTTAAATTAAAAAACTAATTGTTATTTACTGTGTATTGTTTTCTACTGAAATCTTTCCTAGTGTTGATTCGTGTTTATCTGTTGCTATTTCTTTTGTCGCGGTGTTTTGTTACAATTTTTGGTCCATCGTCGGACTGAAGCGAGCCTTCAATAAAGTGTCCTCTGTTTTTGACGTCAGTTTGTCTCGCGATGTGTTAAAGTCCAAGTTTTTATCAGTGTTAAGACGAACGTTCTAGTTTTAGTCTTAGTTTTTAAGTTCATTTGGGCAATAAGTGCCTGTTGAGAAATAAATAAACAAACAAATTTTTGGTCCTAAGCATTTTATAAATGTTTTTCAAAAATACAATAGTAATATTTGTGTTAATCCTTTAACCATTCCATAAATTGAGTAAGAGCTAAAACCTCACTTGTTTGAAGAAAAGGGTGAAGATTGAAAACAATGGACAGTGAAAGAAATATACTATTTGAAGAATCAATAGTAATAGAAAGATAATAATTTATGAAGTAGATAAAGAAATTAACAATAATTAATAAATAGAGGTAACAAACAAGCTATACAATCTTAAGAGGGCAATTTACAGGGAAGATGAGAAATTATTCAAATAGATAAATAAAGAAAAGGCACATGATAAACAAAATTGACATGGCTGCCAAATTAAGGAAAAGCAGAAAGTTTGTTACAGCAGCATCAATTGGTAAAATAGAGTGGAAAAGCATTGAGAAATAAGAGAATCAAATGGGTAAAATCGAAATCAAATAGAGGATAGTAAACAGAAGCCGCGTCGTTAGAAAATCAGTGAAACAAAATAAACAAAAGATAGGTGGTAGCTGAAATGGAAAGAAGAGAAACCCCGTTGTGCGATGTTTCAGGTACATCCACAGCAGTTGACTCAACATTCTGCGAATCCAAACAATACCGTCTACAATCACAAATTACCTCCCTTTCCCACATTGGCGCGCCCCTTTCTTTTGGCCGTCTCGACTTTGACCCGCGGTGGTCAAAGATTTACGATCCGTTTCCACAGGCCACCAGCTAGGTCATCATGAAAACCAAGCCAACGTGGAGGTAAGAAAATAGGACACTTGCAAGGAACCAGAGCTATACTGTCTTGATCAAGAATGATCTAACAGGACTACGGACGTAGTCAGTGACGCTCCTTCCAGGATGTTCCTCGCCTGAGCGTCAACTGAAGAGATATCATCAGCATCATTCGCCCTTGGCCTGCAAACCGGACAAAAAAAAAGTAAACAAAAATGAAATTACAGGCACCGGTTTCAACATTTGAATGAAACAATTGTTTTAAACGATTTCATCGAAATATTAAATCCATGGTCCAGTTTTACGATGCTGTCCCGTCACGCCATATTTTCATTTGGCGGGAAAATAAGTTTTCCTTCAAAATATATAAAAACATCGTTGGGAAAACCGTAAAACGACACTACTTATCGCTCTAAATATGTTTTTTTTTCAATGACTGAGTGTAGCTTATTTTAGTTTGAACTCAGTGCTTCCATTTCCCGTTACAGTTTGTAATGAGTTCCAACTAGAGCTTCAACGAGAATAGCTGATTGACGGATTTTTAAGTGTTACAGTTCAAGTAAAGCAAATAAGGGTTCGTTCAAAAATTACGTCCATACATAGGGGGAGGGGTTGGGGGGTACTGGGGTTTGTGACAGCCCATGTTGAAGGTATAGGAAAAGTGCTTGACAGGAGGGAGGTGAGGGTCTGACATCCCCAAAATTATTGGACGTAATATATGAACAAACCCAAAAGCTTTTTGAGAAAAAAAACAGTTCACTAGGGTAGTGTAAGCCGAATGTAAAGATTAGATTGGATTCAATAAACTAATGAAGTAAAAAAAAACATTTCATGAATTGGGCTGTTATACTGACTAAAACAAAAACTCGCGAAACATTTCAAAGATTTTTCTTACAAGATTTTATAAAAAATCTTATAAGATACTGACCTTTTAAATCAAATGAGAACTTATCGTAGGGTGGTGACACGCAAAGAAATAACTCCGGCGTTTCCATTTGTGCGATATCTCTTCCACTTGGAAATATGTATATCTGATAAATAAGACACACAGTTTTTGTGTTTGACAGTTTATCCAACTCGCAAACTTGTTTGAAGCAAACTCGCAATTGCTTAACAAATCCAAATGTTTAAACAAATCCAAATGTATGCAGGCTGACGTTTCTGCAAACAAACAGAGCAGGCTGTATTTTTCAGAAAATACACGTATCAAACATCCAGCGCCGTACCTAGGGGTTGGCGCAGTTGGCGACCGCCAAGGGCGCCAGCCCTTGGGGTGCGCCGAAATCGGTGATTGTACTATTTTTTAATGTCAGTCATAGCATCCTCATTACCCGAGCAGACGGAAATAACTTGGGAAGGTCAGTTTTTGATATTATGAGAAGATCGAAATATGTTATTGGGATGATCGAATTAGTTGTTAAAATAACAAAAATCAATAACAAAGATTTGTTCGAAGAATAACTTAAACTGTTATTATGTTGTTATTGCAATAACAAACCAATATCACAGAAAAAATCATGAAGGAATAACAAGATATGTTATTTTGTGCGGAGAGGTGGAGAGAGCATAATAACAAAAAATGTTATTAAACTGGTATGTCTCCATAACAAAAAAAGTTATTGTTTTGGTTTATTTGTGATTTGCAAATAAACCTGCAGTTGTCATAACTCCTCTGTACTAGTCTGGGCTGCAGAGTCGGGTACCTCCAAGCGACTTTGAATCCATACTTTGAAGACAACTCCGACTCTGGATGCAGGATATGACGTCAACGACGACTTCAGCTCTTCAAAAATACCCGACTTCACAGATTTCGACTCCAAGTAAAAGTTGCTGAAAATTTGCTGAATCCAATGTCTCCGAGGTCTCACTCCAGCTCGAACTTCAACGTCAGCTCCGACTTCCTGGCTCTGTGAAAATAATAACAGGTTTTGTTATTCACACTTCAAAAATTCTCAATAAATAAATCAATTCCGTTAGGGAATATAACAAAATTAAAAAAAACAAAATGAACTCTCAAAAGTTAATTTTATCGGATAAATTTTAGCTTGAAACCCCATTTCATGGTGAAATAAATGACCCCGATGAAATTGGTCAAAATTATTTCATAGTTCATCAAATAATTAAAAAAATCAACTTTCAAAATTACAACTTTTTAGAACAATTTTAGCTTAAGGACCCCATTTCAGGCCATAATAATAATCCGGCCGAAATTGGTCAAAATTATCCCATAGTTCTAGCCAATTTTAGCAAAGTCCCTTAGGGGGTATATCAAATAATTAAAAAAAAAAACAACTTTCAAAATTTCAACTTTTCAGAATAATTTCAGCTTAAGGACCCCATTTCATGGCCAAAATAATGACCCCGACGAAATTAGACAAATTTATCCCAAAGATCTAAACATATTTAACAAAAGAAAAAATAATAACAGATTGTGTTATGGACACTTAGAAACTTTTCCATTTGTGGGATTTATGGTAATTTTATTTCTAAGTCAGTTTATGGCGATTGTCCACGATCCATACAATAAAGTTTTTTTTGTATGGACAATTGTCCACGAAGGGGGGAGGGGGGGTAAGAGATTCCCAAAAAGGTGTCCACGTGGTTTATGGATGGTCGCTTAGAGAGGATGCAGAAAAGACCCAAGAAATCGTTCCCTCTCCTTTCTTCTGCTGTTCGTAAAGCCATTTCTTGACTCTTTTTACTTGGGAGGTGCGTATTGGCACAACATTCTAAAGATTATACCAGCCTTTTCAAACTGTCCAACTTTTCAGAATGCTTATTACATGAAATTGATATTAAAAGTTTTAAGTACTTCAATATAAACAGAATTGTTGTGGTTATGTAAAGAAATTTACATTTTTGCACATGATTCCAAAAATACAATGAATTCAAACGTTATTTTCGGTGCGGTGATGTTTTTTGAAGTGCACTGCTTAAGCTCTGAAGACCCCTTTTTATTAGGGAATTGTTAGATAGATTTGATTTGCAGCACTAGCGTGCACAGGGTGGGGCAACATGGGACAACTGCCCCACTATCTTCAGAAATTTGTTCTTTATTTGGTCAGGGGGTGCCCACAAATGACGTATTTTTCAAAATGTCCATATTATTGCCCCACCTTCCTCAAAGAGCTGGGCACGCTAGTGTTGCAGACTCATTAGACATGGAGTTTTTCGTCAACGTGAATTCCGATCTTCTTTCTGATTCGTTTCTTGCTGATAGCAGGATAAGTTATTGGTTTTCGATGCCTTCCCAGCGATGATGATGAAAAGGATTTAAGCAAGCTCACATTAACTCACCAACAAATATTAATTATTTCCAAGATCTTGTATTATTACGAAAGCTTAACCATCCACTCACTTTCCATGAATGCACAAACAAGAAATTTAGATCGGAGAGAATTGAATTTTCGGAATAAATAAATTACAAAGTGTACAGTACCATAGTCAACATCTTCATGAAAATATATATTTTGTAGAATCTTGTGATACATGTCTACAAAATTTACGGTAATTATTTTTTCTAGTTTCAACAAGCATCTAAATAGTGTATATAAATATAGTTTCGTATATTTTGCTTCACATTTTGATTTGTATGAAATAGCATACACGTCTAATGTCGCTTAAAGCAGCTACATTTTTAAACTTTTGGAAGCATTTTAGGCAGGCTCTAACATTTGTCATCTCTTGTACATGTATAAATTGTTTTCTGATAAATCTCTTAAACTGTCAATAATCTTATATAATATACAATTTGTGGTCCTGGAATCGGTGTCAACTCAACAGCTTGCCTTTCTTATTCCCCATTACCGGATGCCCATTTCCTCTCGGTACAGTTCCGCATCGATCACTACGTTAATGGCGAAGATTTCGAAAAATCCCAACCCGTAAATGTACAGATCAACGACGCTGTACCGCTCGGCCAACCGTGGCAGGGCAAACAGTTTCATTCCGTACGAAACGGCCAGCCCGAGGCCCCACAGGTTTTCGAAGCTGCACGATAACCACGTGAGAACTGCCAAATTCAGCAGGTTCATCGCCGTGGTCACGTAGCCACTTTTGTGCCGTTGGTTTATCGACGAGTAGACGAATCCGGCCGTGAAAGGTACAACACACTTACCAACAGATAGCCGTAGACCAGAGGTAGAAACGAAGTCGCAAGCATCGGTTGGCATTTGAGGTAGAGTTGCGTGTTCAGCAGTGGCAACGGGCACAGCATCGTTAGCAGAGCCGAAAGATCGTACAGTTTGCGCAGGTTGGCGTGCGGATCCGGATGACTGTGGCGGAAGATTCCGAGCAGGCTGTGCACCAGCAGGAAGATTAGCAGCATGAACATGAATGGGACGCCGCTGGTGGCTGAGTTGGAGGTCGCGGGAAGCTGCTTTAGCGACCAGCCGGTTATTCCGGCTAGCACCAGGTGTGCCGCACATGTTGGAATTGAAGGCCGCGTGAACGTCATTGTGGTGCTCGGAGTGGTTGGTGATGTATTTTGGGAATATCTGGGAATGTTAAACAAACATACGTTTATTAGAATTTAAAAAAAAACGGGCAGATTTTGCGGACATTTCAGGGCGTGATCGACTGTTTTTACTAAGCTCGAATCCCAAATATTAGCTTAACTGGTTGCCTCAAATGTGTTAAGCTTCCTTAGGCCATATGTACAACGATGTACAACGATTAAAAACACGCTAAAAACCCTTTTCTGATCACTTTTTTTTTATTTTAATGCAAAAAAATTGACAAAACAACATTTCTGGAGTTTTTTTGAAAAGGTCCAATAAACCAAATTTTCAGTTTTTGCTTTTTGGGTGTTTTTTAATACCCCTGACTCAAGGCGGTTTCAAAAACACCCAGAAAGCAAAAACTGGAAATTTGGTTTATTGGACCTTTTAAAAAAAAACTCCAGATTTTTTCGATGGATCCACTCTGGTCCCCTTGGAAAGAGCTGTCAAGTAGGACCATTTCTGTCAAGAAGGACCGCAAGGTAAATTTTTTACATTAATTCAAAAATTCATTTTAAACTCTTTGTGGTCGTACAGTCGAGTCATTGTACCTACTAAGAAAAATAAGCTTTATCGCTGTAAACAATAATATCAGCAATCGTAGCTTCATTTTAGGACCCAATTGGCTCTAAAGAATGTTACTGAGTATTGCGTGTTCGTACACGAAAAAGATTGAGGTTAAATTTTGTCCGGCCAGCAAAATCAAATGGTGCGCTAGTGTGTGTAAAGCTCTATGGGAGCGTTTTTCTATTACACTCAACCCCCGGTGGTTGGTTACTTTTTCGTTTGACACTTTTTTAGTTTGTACCCCGTTGGTTAGTCAAAGTCAAACTAAAAAGTGACGAACTGTCACTTTTTACACGGCGCTCAAGCACACTATCAAAACAAATGTTTGGTAGTATGTGTGAATGCCGTGTAAAAGGGGTGTCAAACTAAAAAGTGACCTCATTCGTTTGACAACAGTTGGTGTCAAACAAACGGGGTTTGAGTGTACGTACACCAGTAACGAGAGGGAGTGGGTTTACGACCTGTTACAAAAATTAGGGGAAGGGGGAGTGCTTAAAAAATATGTTACGTATGGCGGGGTAAAGTATCTCAAATTTTGCGTTACGTAATAAGAGAACGCTCCCCATAACATCTTCCTCAACTCAATCCTCAAATTTGTTTCATTCGAATCATTCCCTGTTTGAAAAATGTCGCACGACGTACGAGTTGTCGCACGGTTTTGATTTTACCGTTTCGATATCGATTGGTCGAAAAAACGACAAACGTACGACAAACACTCGACATGCCCGACATTGTTTTTTCTATCGATTTTCCTTCAATTTGACGTCACGATTTTCGTCGACGCAAGAGTTTGACAGTTCTCTTCAGTTGGACTTGTTTGAACATGATTGCTGTTGAGCTTCGCAAGGATTTTGGCCGGTTGATAGGTGAGTTGTGTTATTTTTTCTGCTGGAAAGATTCAGCGGCCGAATCATAGTGTCATTTGTTCCAGGTTTCTGATTTCGGTTATCGTGGTGGTGGAGGCGAAGGAGGATGGGAAATAGAGATAACCCGGCGGCCATGCCGGAAGACGGGATGGGAAGGAACCAATCTGCGGTCGAGGAAGCGGATGTTTTATTTTCCACGGGAGGTTGCGGTGCATTCCCAAAAGAAAAAGGATTAAATACCAAGTTCTGGTCAAGGGAACATAAATAAGGAAACGGAACTTCCAATTCCCAGAGAGTTGTTCACTGTTCTGGGTGAATGAAAAGGCGGAGGAGGACGGAATAATACGCTCCCGGTGGCGTTTCTGATTCGCCAGAAGTTATTATCAATGGTGAGTTTTGAAATAATAAAAAAACAGACATTCAGAATTAAAAAAAAATATTTATAAATTCATAAGCTCAAAAATTCCAAAAAAAAACTACAAAAAATATAATTCAAAAATAACAAAATTCAAAAATTAAAAAAAAATATCTGAAAAAAATAAACATAAATCAAATTGAAGTTTAAAATAAAAAAAATAATTTCTTGAATTTATAAAATTTTAAAAAGTCTATGATTTAAAAAAATATAAAATCCAAAAAAATTACATTTCTTACACGTTTTAAAATTTTAAGACTTCTGCTGTTTTTAATTTTTTTTTCAAAATTTCTGAATTATAAAATTTATTAATTACTAAATTATAAAATTATAAAATTATAAAATTATCAAATTATAAAATTATCAAATTATAAAATTATAAAATTATAAAATTATAAAATTATAAAATTATAAAATTATAAAATTATAAAATTATAAAATTATAAAATTATAAAATTATAAAATTATAAAATTATAAAATTATAAAATTATAAAATTATAAAATTATAAAATTATAAAATTATAAAATTATAAAATTATAAAATTATAAAATTATAAAATTATAAAATTATAAAATTATAAAATTATAAAATTATTAAATTATTAAATTATTAAATTATTAAATCATAAAATTATAAAATTCAAATTTTTTGTAATTTAAAAATTTATAATTTTTGTAATTTAATAATTTTAAATTTTTTGTAATTTTATAATTTTAAAATTGTGGAATTTTATAATTTAATGATTTTATAATTATAAAATTTTAAATTTATAAAATCATAAAATTATAAAATTTTTAAATTATCAAATTCTTGAAATTTAAAATAATGTTTACTTTGAAATTCCTAAATTATGAAATTCTTGAATTTTCAAATAATATTTTTTTTGTATTGTATAATTAAGAAATTATAAAATAAATAAAAATTAGTAACAATGTTAATTATAAAATTTTTGATTTATTTAATTCTTGATTTGTCAAGTTGTTAATTTATTGAATTGATAAATTATGAAATTGTTAAATTATAAAATCGTCAAATTATTTTTTTAAATGGCTGCATATTTCTAAATTTATACAATTAAAATATTTGAAATCTTCAGCATTCTAAAATTCTATGATTTAAAAATACTTATTTCTTGAATCTTTTATTCGATTAATCTTAAATAAAATTGGGGTTTTTTTACCTTGTAATTTTAAAATCTTGTATTTTCCTGTAAGCAAAAACCTCTAAATATGAATGGTTAAACGGAATCACCCTATCTTATTTCAGACATTCGAAAATATTCCTATCTGATCCTGCCGAAAGTCTTGCAAAGTGCGCAAACCCACGTTATCCGTTACTTCAGTGGCCATCAGTCCATCGGACATAAAACAGTGGGGCAGCACCAGGACCGTTTCCAAGTCCAACTTTGATCAGCATCTGCGGCAGCAGCGAGGAGCAACAGTCCAAGATGCTGCCTCGCCTGCATCGGAAGAAGCGACTCGCAACGGCGCTCGAGAAGATGACTGACGAATTCCTGCCGAGCACAAGGAGAACTGGAAGACCAACCGGAAGACGACACCAAGATGTACGTGAAGATCCGCGACACAACAAGTATAATGAATTAATTGATTTTTTACTCCGGGGAAAAGTGCAAATTACATTAAAAATAAAACAAATTAAAAATAAACAAATATCTATTTTTTAACTTCAACATAACCTAAAAACCTGAAAAAAGCACACGACAAAGGCACGACAACCTAAATAACAAAACCGTGCGACGTCGGTCGAATGTCGTACGACAATGTCGAACAATTTCGATGATCGATCGCACGACAAATACGACATTTTGGTGCAAAAACGTATGACATTCGTGCGAATGTCGCACGACATTGTCGTGTGACGTCGTACAATTGCACGGACGACAAACGACGGACGTCCGACGGACTTTTCAGTCAGGGTTAGAGCGACATCCGTAACAATTTTTTAGCGTGTAAAATATTTTAACATTGGGTAAAATGACAGTGGGTACTTGTGGTGACCACCTGTTTGCAAAAACACATAATAAACTTATTTTGAATGAACCATTGACAAATTTAAAGCGGGTAATTCAAACCGTTTAATTGAATCATGTGATTTTATTTGCAGTAAAATACTTACCAATTTAGCAATGATTTTTGCACTGTCACTCTAAACAGAACATTTTCTGTGGAATGCTCGCATTATCACGTCATGGATTAATAACCAAAAAAGTTACCATAAACTTTCAATCCAACATTTTAAACAAAGTTTTGAACGCATTCAGCCTTAAAAAACAATTAAATCTCAAAAAGGTTCAACCAAACCTTAACTAAAATCAACTGTTGCGCATTTCGGCAATTTTACAAAGGATTCCAAAACAAAGCAATTTTCACCCACCCGAATGACAGCTCGGCGAGTCGGCAGAGTGAGCTTTCGCCGAATTAATGTACCCACCCGCAGCTTGCATGCAAGTAGGCAGAGGTTACCTCTGGGTTACACGAGGAAGGGGGTCCCTCATTTGACATAAAGTCATTTGGAATAATGTCGTTTATGGTTTGATGAAGTACCCTAATTTGAGAGGTTCAAGGTATGTAGATTAGTAAGGTAAGGCGGGTTTTCAAGCTGTCAAATAGTTAGTTAACTGAGATTTTCAGATAAGTTAAAATTTGACCCTTTTTTGGGCAAATTTCACCGGATTTTTTTCTGTGAGGTTTTAGAGCATGTCAATCTGAACCGAAAGATGCTTTTAAAACACAAATATTAAAAAAAATAAACTAAACGCGTTTTTCGGTTCAGTTTGGCATGCTTAACAACCAGTGATCCGGTGAAATCAGCCCGGGAGCATGTTGACAGCTCCCATACAAACTGAGCGTACCCTGTTTTGTGGGCCCAGTGGGCCTAAGATGGCGGCCTTCGATATTATCTATCCAAACTTTTGAAAATGGCGAATAGTTTAAATAAACATAGTTTTTGTCTTGTTTCGGTTTAAAACGACAAAATATGCAGTCTGGAATCATTTTCTTAAAAAACTTGTTTAGAGATACGCCACGTCCAAATTTTAGTCTAGAACAGTTGAAGTGAGCATGCCACGAAAGCCGTCACGAAAAAAAAGTTTCCCATGCAAATTTTGAGTTGCGTATTTAATGGGTGGACTCTGACGAGGCCCACTGGCCATCTGTCGGTGTATAAGCGCAACTCACGAAAACTGTCATCTTAGGGACCGGTTGGGTGAAATTTGCCCGTGAAATGGTCAAATTTTCACATCTAACCCTAACCCTAACCCTAGCGCAGCCAGTCTTTCGAGGGCATCCTGGAGAATTGGTCAAATTTTCACATTTCTGAAAATCTCCATAAAAAATCCGGGTTTCGTGCCAACTATTTTGACAGCTGGGAATTCCCACATTACCATTTTGTTGCACACCGTGGACTAACGAAGCAACCCATTCAATACTTATCTTATCGAGTTAATCAACTATGATTTATCTAATTAATTGGAGCTGATTTTGGTTGAGTAGTTAATTGATTTGCGCTGATTTGACAACCCATTCCCATCCTACGTCAAATTATCTTGAATTTTGCTTTAAAATGAAAGAAGAAGAAAAAAAGATTTCCTTGAAAACCAATTTCTGTCGCTGGTATGTTGACTTAACATGTAAAGTCCCAAAGTAATCCCGCGCCGAAAAGTTGGTCCTTCACCAAAGCCAAAAGGAACTGGATGTGGCCATCATGAGCATTCTGCCGGACGCGGACAAGGTTCCGGAAGTTAAGAAGAAGGCATCCCCAGTCACCAACTTCCAGATCTCCGGTAACGGCACCGGAACCAGCGTCTTGAAGATTCGAACATCATTGATTGTTCGGCACTGGCAAGTTCGGTTTTTACAAAATAATTAGTTTTTATTTTTTAAATTTTTCACGGTAATAAAAAAGGTTCTTTTGTTGTTTTCTCTGGCCACAAGGTCACCTTTTGGTGATTGTTATGAGATAATAACTACCCCGTTTGGACCAAGTACAAATTTCTGAAAGGAACAACCTGATTTAATAATTAAAACAGAATGTCGTTTTTAAATTAACCTTAATTCAACAAAAGAAACTACAATCTTGGACATCCTTTTGATGATACCGGTCCAACCGGAGAAACGCACAGCTCTTCTTATCGCCACGAACCGTGGAGAAGGCTGTTCTGGATGATGACGAAGCACCACTTCCGACAAATCCCTTCGGTTCCGTATAGCCTTCTGTAGACTTTCCTGCACAATCCGTTTGTGAAAATTAACAAGACTTCCGAGCTGTTATTGGCCAATCCGGCCTTTTCGATGAAAATCCTCAAAAAATGGTTCCGGGGAAAATTCGCAACGCTGTTCACTTCCTCAGCCTTCTAAAACGCTTTACTCCGAGCACTGTAGGACGCCGACCTACTTATTTCTGCCCTCAGCAGCTTCTCCACCGGCATAATGGGTAGTTTGGTCTTTAAGACGCCGGTTTCAAGACAAATTTGATAAATTTCAGATTAATTTCCATTATCCATGCGGCCGCACGCGAATATTTTTTGTTTTACTTTGATTTGTTTGATGTTTGTGCGACAGACCAAGGTAAATAAAATGGTGGGAATGCGCTAATTGATTAGCGTATATGCTGATCAACTAACTGAAATTTCTAATCAACTAGGCGATAATCTTAATTGATTAGGGCATGTGTCTCACCCCTGGAGGCGAATAATTTATGAAAATCATACAAAAAAATAATTGGTGTGTGCACTAAGGAGTCCAGCAATTGGGTCCTAAAATGAAGCTTAGATTGCTGATATTATTGTTTACAGCGATAAAGCTTATTTTTCTGAGTACAATGACCCTTTGTACGACCACAAAGAGTTTAAAATGGATTTTTAAAAATATGACCTCGCGGACAGAAAAGCTCCTACTTGACAGCTCTTTCCAAGAGGACCATAATTGATCCATCGAAAAAATGTTGTCTTGTCAATAATGAAAATGAAAAAAAAGTGATCAGAAATGGGTTTTAATCGTGTGTTTGTACATAAAAATTGTCGTAGGGTTTTAGTACCCAACTGAGAATTAACTTCACTATTACACGGCATTTCACGTTAGAGCAATTCTCTTCGAAATCGGTCTTTTTTCTTCAATTTTAATTTTTGTATTTTTTTAATCCGGCTGAAACTTTTTTTGGTGCCTTCGGTATGCCCAAAGAAGCCATTTTGCATCATTTGTTTGTCGATATAATTTTCCATACAAATTTGGGATCAGTAGTGCGGTGCCTGTGTGGACGCTCAGTCCTGTTATTTTCCGTCTCTTTTGTGTCGCTGTTCGAGTGCATGGGGTGATTGGTCATTATAATTAAATAATGGCATCAGTAGTGCGCTGCCTGTGTGGACGCGCAGTCCTGTTTTTTTTTTCGTTTTATTTTCCGTCTCTTTTGTGTCGCTATTTGTGTACAGGGGTGATTGGATTTCTTCTTCTTCTTTTTTCATTTATTTTTTGTTCGCGCGTTCGTTGGCCGATGAATTTTATTTTTGTTCTCTTTATATAGTTTTCGATAGAAACGATCCGATTTTTGTTTTTTGAGACAAGCAAGTCGTATTGCTTACCGCAATAGATCAACTCAATGGTCGCAGTGGTTCTAAACCCAACAAAAAAAAAAGTCGTATTGCTGGATTAAGTCCTTTCCATATCATCGAGGATCGGAAGGCACGTCGACGGATATGTTTTAAGGCTTATGATATAAAATAATTTTAATGAATGAAGCCCTTCCTACATCACCGTTGATCGGAAGGCACGCCGACGGAGAATTTCTGGAGAATCGCGGTCGAATTAATACTATATTTAAATCCCTAGATAGGTATCTTTCCGCAGCCGGCTGCCTAAGATTTTAAAATTTCAACCGATAAACAAATTGCTCATGGTCGCATCACCTACCACAGTGAATCCTGACCTCATACCCATCTTACTAACCCCTCAAAACTCATGTGATACTTTGTCGGAGACGCAGTCGATTTGGCGGTCCCATCACTCAAGTATCGGCTAACATTCCCATCCACTTCCCGTGTCTTACCACTGGTCGTGGCCGGCGTCGGTATTGATCAGCACGATAGGGACCTTTGAAAATTGCGAAGGGGTGATGATTGGTTCCTACTTTTCATCTGTGGTCCACGGAGCAATGTTTGGGGGTCCTGGTCAATAACGAAGTAGCAGCTACGGGTAGACACCAATGCTATGCAACTGAGAATTAACTTCACTATTTAGTTATTGTCGCTCTGGCACTAAATCGAACTGAGCGATTTCCACTCTCACCGCGCTTTTTCTCTCCGCCTTTTTCTGTCTAGCCTAATTCGGTACTACTCGATCAGTGTGTAGGCCAAGTTTGTTGTGATTCCTCCATCTTGTTTTGATTGGCGAAAACTTATGTCGATGGATTTTAGCTGATTTAATTAAAAACGAAAGGAAATACACTCAACCCCCGGTGGTTGGTCACTTTTTCGTTTGACACTTTTTTAGTTTGTACCCCGTTGGTTGGTCAAAGTCAAACTAAAAAGTGACGAACTGTCACTTTTTACACGGCGCTCACGTACACTATCAAAACACACGTTTAGTAGTGTGTGTGAACTCCGTGTAAAAGGGGTGTCAAACTAAAACGTGACCCCGTTCGTTTGACAACAGTTGGTGTCAAACCATCGGGGTTTGAGTGTATGTACTTTTTTTACTTGCATAAATGGCCAACATCATCATCCAAAACCTACGACAACAACACGCAAGCACTGATACTATTTAGTTAGACAAAAAAATGCGGAGAGAAAAAGTGCGGCGAGAGTGGAAATCGCTCGTTTCGGTTTGGTGCCAGAGCGACAAAATGTTTTTCAGTGACGTTTAACCTCGCGTTCAACACAACATCTCGTTGCACTCAAAATTAGAGTTGATCAGTTTGCGGAGCGTAGTGTCAGATAAGTCGCCGCGAAAATTCGATTTATTTCCGAAACCACAATAATACAAAATTTCAAAATGCTTTTATTGCGTTGAAACAGTAATAAATGTGAAAACAGACAAAAATCCAAATTATACAAAACAGCAAACTATACTTTATACCAAACGGGAAAACCCTCGGGGTTACAAAACTTATTTTTCTGACAGCTCTGAAAAAGCTCCGCGCCTCTACTGTTGCCGGCTTTCTCTCATTCTCTCTCTTGCAAGTCGAAAGTCGCCGCAGCAGAACAAGAACAAGAAGCAGAGAGCAGAGCGCAGATCACAAGCAAAAAGGCAGCCGTTTGAGAGTGGACGGACGGACGGAAAAACGAAATTGTTTTCCAAACGCGCACACGCACAAACACGAGGTTTTTCGTCGCCAAATTGTTTATCAATAGTTTGCGGGTTCGACTAAAGTGTCGCGCGGTGCCGGGTGTTTAGTGATAAGTTACGCGGTGGTGGTGAAATTAGGCGATAATTAGGCGCAAAATGTAAGTCGGCTTTTTTTTTTCGCTGTTCTCTTTTCTTTTCTGTTGCATTTAAATGTCCGTTAGATTTGTCGGTTGGTTGAATTGTGCGTGAGGCCGGAGGAGGAATAAAATGGCCAGAGATTGGGGAATGATAGCAAGAGTTGAAGGGTTTCTCCGCGAATAATGTAGAATCTTGCAAATGTAGGAATTTTATAACACAAAAATGTTGTAAAATAACATTGAAGTTTCAGTAAATGCAATTTACTGAGAACTAATTACTAGTTTACGCAATTTTATTTAAAAAATTATTTGTTTTAATTTATAAAAATTTGACGTCCAAGCAAATATTACTGTGCAACCCCGATATTTCGCCACAACTCTAGCAGCATCCGTTAGTTTGGCAAAGGCGTTATGCCTAGTAAAATTTTAAACTGACAAACTGTCAGTTTTACGCACACGCCACCATGTAAAAACAAAACAATCAACCGTTTTCGTGTTTAGCTGCGTCCTAAAATTAGCATCAACAGCAATTATTTCCTGAAAACTTTCAAAATTTAGAAACACTTGAAGACTTTTTTTATTTTTTATGACGGCAAAATCTTTATAGTTTACGATTTCATAGTATTATGTTCAACATCAACAAGCAGCCTTCTAAATCACACACACACACAACGTGAACTCTCACTAGAGTGGGATAGACAGTTTGTTTACATCCAAAGTTTCGCCCTTTTAAAAATTTACTACGGGATCCAGGGTTGTTACGGACGGCGCGTATCGCGCGGATTTGGCGCGGATTTGCTGACTAATTTGGCTCAGGCGCGGATGGCAATTTTGATAAATGAATAGATAAATAGATAGAATTACTTTCAAATTATTAAGAAAAATATTATCAAGAATTACGAGAATTTGTTTTTTTTTTCATTCAGTGCAATTTCAATTTCATATTAATAGATTTTTTTTCTGAAAATGTTTGTTTGTATTTTCTTAATACAAACCGTTGAAAAATTAAGATGAAGAATATGTAGAGATTATTTTTTAAATGTATGGTTTAGAATTTCTTAAATAAAATTATTACTACAACATTTCTTAATATATCCGGCTCTGAATATGTAATTTCATTTGAGTTTTGAGTAATGTTTTTTTTAACCTTATTTATTTTTAATTTTATAGTGGATAAATTCAATTTGCCTTTGAATTTAAGATGGGATTTACCCGTAGAAATATTTTTCTAAATTTAAACATTCTTGGCGAAAAATAAAAAGATTTGAACATTCAAAAATTAATGCTCCATCATTCATGTTTTAATAGTTTTTTTTGAATCAAAATTTTTAAAATTCAGATTAATTTTTTTTCGAATTACTATTTAAAATCGTAATAAAAAAATCCGAAATTTCTAAATTCAAAATTTAATGAAAAATTCAAAATTAAAAATAATCAAAATTTAAAAAAAATTATATAAAAAATAAATCAAAATTTTAAAACTAATATTTTTTAGTTTTAAACAATTTTGAAAACAAAAAAAAATCTTAAATTCTTAAATTCTTAAATTATTAAATTCTTAAATTCTTAAATTCTTAAATTCTTAAATTCTTAAATTCTTAAATTCTTAAATTCTTAAATTCTTAAATTCTTAAATTCTTAAATTCTTAAATTCTTAAATTCTTAAATTCTTAAATTCTTAAATTCTTAAATTCTTAAATTCTTAAATTCTTAAATTCTTAAATTCTTAAATTCTTAAATTCTTAAATTCTTAAATTCTTAAATTCTCAAATTCTCAAATTCTCAAATTCTTAAATTCTTAAATTCTTAAATTCTTAAATTCTTAAATTCTTAAATTTTTAAATTTTTAAATTCTTAAATTCTTAAATTCTTAAATTCTTAAATTCTTAAATTCTTAAATTCTTAGTTTTTTTTGTTGAAAAAAACATTTCAAATATTGGAAATGCAATTTGTTTTGGAATGAAATTTTAGTGAGGAATTTGGAATATAATCTGTATTAAAATTCATAGATTTTGAATTTTTAGAATTTTGCAGGCCAAGTGCGAATGATGCTGAAGATACCTCTTCAGTTGACGCTCAGGTGAGGAACATCCTGGAAGGAGCGTCACTGACTACGTCCGTAGTCCTGTTAGATCATTCTTGATCAAGACAGTATAGCTCTGGTTCCTTGCAAGTGTCCTATTTTCTTACCTCCACGTTGGCTTGGTTTTCATGATGACCTAGCTGGTGGCCTGTGGAAACGGCTCGTAAACCTTTGACCACCGCGGGTCAGACTCGAGACGGCTAAAAGAAAGGGGCGCGACAATGTGGGACAGGGAAGTAATTTGTGATTGTAGACGGTATTGTTTTGATTCGCAGTATGTTGAGTCAACTGCTGTGGATGTACCTAAAACATCGCACAACGGGGTTTCTCTTCTTTTCGTTTTTATCTACCATTAGAGAGCCTGGAGCTTATTAGAGAACGGACATCTCGAGCCTGAGGTGCCAGTCGAGGCACGGGAGCTGTCAAACGTATGGTGCCTATCGAGCAAAATCCTTTGTGACGGTTCTCGTGCTTCGATTGGTGCTTTTGATTTGAGATGTCCGTTCTCGAATAAGCTCCAGGTTCTCTATCTACCATCTATATTCTGTTTATTTTGTTTCACTGATTCTCTAACACGACTTATGTTTATTATCGTCCATTTGTTTTCGATTTTTCTTTCATGATTCTCTTATTTCTCAACGCTTTTCCACTCTATTTACTAATTGATGCTGCTGTAACAAACTGTCTGTTTTCCCTTAATTTGGCAGCGATGTCAATTTTGTTTATCTTTATTTATAATTGTTCATCTGCCCTATAAATTTCCCTTATACAATCTAAGCTTGTTTTTTGCCTCTATTTATTAACTATTGTTAATTTCTTTATCTACTTCATAAATTACTATCTTTCTTTTACTATTGATTCTTCAAATAGTATATTTCTTTCATTGTCCATTGTTTTCAATCTTCACCCTTTTCTTCAAACAAATGAGGTTCGAGCCCTTACTCAAATTTTGAAATGATTAAAGAATTAACACAAATATTACTATTGTACTTTTGAAAAACTTTTTTAAAATGCTTAGGACCAAAAATTGTAACAAAACACCGCGGCAAAAGAAATAGCAACAGATAAACACGACTCAACAATAGGGAAGATTTCAGAAGAAAACAATACACAGTAAATAACAATTAGTTTTTGAATTCAAACTAAAAATATAACAGTTTTTGCTTTAATGAAAGTTGATAGGCACACTATAGCTAGTTAGGCGCTTATACTTACATCAAACCCTACTTAATGTACCACCCCCGGCCGAGTTAAAATGCGTAACCGGAAAAGAAGGTGTGCATGCCTGGCACGAACACTCAAAGCGTGTTCTAGCGTGCTGCTCGTACTGACTCAGAGCAAGGGTGAGATGTAGGTGTAAGGGCAGTGCGTGTTCGTCGGGAACCTGGTGCATAAGATCGGTCAAGGCCCGTTCTTACACTGAAAATTGCGAATTGCGAATTGCGAATTTTGAATTTTTAGAATTTTGAAATCTAAAATTTAATCTTATTAAAATTTCAGATTTTGTTTTTTTTGAGCTAATATATTTTAAAAGTCAAATTTTAGTTATTAGATTTTTAAATTTTGTTTTTATTGGTTTATAATGTTCGATTTTGTTTATATTGGTCAAAATAATTGTAGAGTCCCTCTGATTTGCAAAAAGAATTTTTTTGTGACACTTTTCTTGATGTATTTTTAAATGGATTTTTTGCTTTAATTCCTTCAAACATAAAACGAGTTTAATTTTATTATCAAATACTTTCTGTATTAGTTTTTTTCTTTGGAAATAACATTTCTTGAATATTGGTCGTGATTTTTTTTATATGGCACGGATTTCGCGCGGATTGAGGTTTCGGTCGGCGCGGATTTGGCGCGGATTTTTTTTCGACTTTCCCGTAACAACCCTGGGGATCAATCCGAAAGGGAGCGTTCTTTTATTAGGTAACGTAGGCCGTATTGCCCCTTCAAAGGTTAATTTCACAGCAAATTTTTGATCGCCATTTCAGCAAATTAAATAACTGAATGCGATTCAGTAATCATCACGTTTGCAATTTGGCAACAAAACAAAATCATTGCCGAAAAATTAATTAAAAAAAATAAAAAAAATCAGTCAACAGTAAATCTGTCAAACTTAAGTGTCACTTATGACATAAGTGATCGTGTATAAACAAAGTGTAGTCCAAATTTTAAATCTCGTTTACTGAAATTTCAGTTGATGAAAATTTAGTAAAACTTTCTATAATTTCTTTTATTTTTTCCGAAAAGTGCATAAAATTTCATAATTTGTTTTAATTGAAAACGAATCAATAATTTCCGAGAAATCTATCTATAGGGATGAAAAATGGGGGCTAGTTTGGTGGCACTGAGAAGAAAAAAGTAGTACTTTTAAAACCAAAAACTGCATCTCAAGATTCGCATTCGAAAGATCGCAAGAAAAGCTTTCAAATAAAGGTAAAAGCGTATTATTATGTTCAATTATCGATTTGATATGATTTTTTGAACATAGAGTTATCTAAGCTTGCTCTCACGCACACTAGCACGCCATTTGTTTTGCTGGCTGGTACAAAATTTAACCTCAATCTTTTTCGTGTACGTACACGCAATACATGCGCACGTAGATAACTCTATTGGCCGATCTGTAAACTGTTCCGAATATGAGGGATGACTGTACTCATAACCTATAGGTCGTGCGAGCTGTCAGTTATGGTCAAGGTACATAGAAAATTATGGTATGCCAAATATTAATGTGGTACCATTTAAATTTTATCATACTTTTTTAAAGGTTTTTTAAAGGGGCTGAATTTATTCATTATGAACTTATTGATGATCATATTTAAATGTTTTCATTACCATTTACAAATGATTAAATTTCGCAAAATTAAAACCACGTTCAACGCATATCGCGGCCATCAAGAATCTGAAACAAATCCAGATTTGAAAGCCTTGAAACGCTGGTTCAACTTTGACAGTTAGAGCTGGTGTGAAAACGGCGACAGAGCTCGCTCAGTGTTACATTATTTTGCTATAAATAACATACCATTCTGATTAGGGGAAATATACCTATTTTAATCACACTAAGCCGTTCGACCAATTCTCATCACTTTTGCCGTTTTCCGCTATTAAATCAACATTTTCTGATGTATCAACAATGAAGAGTTGCTTGCTCACTTTTATTTGAGCTATTTATTACTTTGGAACAGTCAAAAACACTTTATGAAAGCTGTAATTCGTGATCAAAGTGCTGATAGGCTGATAATAGAAATAGGCTGAAAAAGGGTATAGTTCCCCTATATCAAGTTCCAAATACACAACTCTCAGGATGGCAGCGATGGTGTGTGGTCAAATTTGTTGAGGGCGTTCTTATTTATTTTTTTATTTTCATTATATTATTACTGCGTTTTAAATTTCATAATAATAATATTTACAACCAACTGCCCACTAATTCATTCGTCGGTGAAGTATCCCATCATCTCTATAGGGTATCCAATCATCACATCCCTCCCCCGTTGATCATGAGGAGTCGATTAAAAGGACAAATGAGTGGTGATGTGTCATTCGGCACATTCCTGACGCAATTATTTTCCTTATCGGCGCCAACCTAGCTTTTGCTAGCTTTATGCTCGGCTAGAGTACGGTCAACCAAGCTAAGCTAATAACATACCATTCCGATTAAATTTACTTCAAGCAAAACAATGTAAATGGGCCAATAAGTAAAAATTAAATGTTTCACAGTTCCTTATTGTTTAATGAAAAATCCTAATCATAACCTACAACTTTGCCGCAGACTCCAAATCGATCAGAAATGCTCTTCTCAAGATAAAGATTTTCGAATACTCACATTTTGTATGACCGGGGTCGACTAGGATTGAACCACGGGTATGAATCTTCAAGCAATTTCAGTATGGCGACTTGTATCAGAAGAAAGTGAGGCATTTTCGCTAGTTCTCACTGTTCTGTGTTCTGCGTGCACGTCCGCAAATATCGACCACACACATACTAACACAAAGCACCACCAAGAGGCAAAAGGTAGTTACGAATATTGTTGGCACTTTTGTTAAAAAATAAGCGGTTTTGCAAAAACAAATAACAAAACCAACTTTTAAGTGTAGTTCGACTATCAAACTTATAATTCGTTGCTGATTTGTTAGGGATTTTTTTTTAAAATAAAAAGTTTTTTTGCAGCACCCCTTTTGGGCGGACATTTTTGTTGTCACCTTTTGGTTCCTTGGATTAGCCATGGATAATTTCACAGTGTAATAAACAGGGCAGCTACCACCACGCGGCGCCACCGTTTTGATTGAGAAAATAATACAGGTTTTTCCAGGAAGGTGCTGTGTCCTATCCCTCGCCTAGACCAGACCAAAATCCATGATAAAGCTGTCAGACCAAATCTGTCAGACCAAGACTGCAAAGAGCAAAAAGTAAACAATCTTGGTCTTCGACGTAGGTGCACACAAATCAAGAAAAAAAAATCTGAAAAAGAATTTTATTTTTTCTATTCAATGACTGGTTTTGGACTGCAAAATTGAATGTGCGTCAGAAAATGATTAAACCGTGTGGCGGCCTGTACACCGACAACTAAATAAGCAGTTAAAAGCCTTATTCTTCCACTTTAATTTTTGATCGCGTTTTCGGTTTACACCTGAACAATCTTGAAATTATTTATACGCATTTGTGATTCCTCTCTTTCCATCATTCCCTTGGGTTTTTCAGACGAGTTTCAATCCCGTGATTGAACACAGGCCTAGTGAGGTGAGGTGCAACCACGCTTATCAATACTTCATCGGCTCCGACCTAGGGACCTCAAACAGGGAGACTGGTCTAAGTGAATGTGACGTACCCAAACAGACACGAGTTTGACGTCAAACGAGCCCTGCAAAACTTGGCAGTGTTGGCAGATCGATTCAGCAAAGTCTGAGCAGTCTCCCTATTTAGGGTCTCTACTCCGACCCCGTCAATACATAATCTAGAGTATGAAAAAATACTGCATACTAATTTTGACGCAACGAGAAGAGGATATTAGTTGAAAACATGGCAACTGTTTGCCCCAGAAGAATGAAAATTTCTAAACAAAACATTGACGAAATACTGGCCACACTATCCTAAGATATCGGGATAAGATACAGGAAAAACATATCTGGCAACCCTGTCCGAAAGCCCTCCCTCTTTATTTATCCACGTGGTTTATGAAAACTCCCTCTTAACTGTCAAACTACCAATCTCGGGTTAGTTTTCAAAAGGTCGTAAGCGCCAGTTGTTCAAAATTTAGTTTTTGGCACGATTGCACTCTTCTAACGCACTACTAACGATCTACTCGAGCAGAATTTCAAAAAAAAATAATTTGAACAAAAATATCGCCCGCATATAAAAGGTCGAATGTGCTTTTCATACGGAGAAGTCACATACGTCCTTGGTGATGCAAGGTCGTAAGTACTGGTAATTTCAAAAATGTACTTACGCTCAAAGGAAAAGGACGTAAGCTCCATAATAATTGCTTGATTATTATGGGCACATGAGTTTTACGAAAAAAGATGAATATTTGTTATCCCGTTTAATACATTGCGCTGATTATATGACCTAAATGATGCGCGAAGAATATTTTCCAAATTGCCAGCCAGCAAAACGAAGTTTCAGTCGTTTATTCCGGCAGAGGCGGCTAGCTTCCCCCACAATCATCATTTTGTGTGGCAGCCTGAATCAACACAAAATCAAGATGCAGAATTTGTGCAGGAACGAGCGATAATGACCGCATTCATCTTATCAGGCATAAACGCCCTCTGAAAACTCCAGGAACCCGAGTTCTCCAAGGTCTCAAGGACCACTGAAGAAAAGATAAACAAATCAGTGGTTAATTCGTCGTTTTGTTCGTGCTCTCAGCTGGCGTATGAACCAACGCGAGAGAGAGAGAATAAAATCTGTCAGTTGGACTTTTCTCCTCTGCGATGTTTTCTCCCAATCAACACAAAACATCGACTGCTCTTTTGCGGGGGGTGTTGAAACGATGTTTAAAATAAGAATGTTTGATTTAAATGTGTTTTAATCACAAAACAAATAAATTTTGCCAATGGTCGTATTGTCATTCTTACTCAAAAAAAGTCCCAAGTACAGGGACGTATGAAACAATTTGCTCATGTAAAAGGTCGAATCAACCTGGTGTTATAAAACAAGGCTAAAACACACATAAATTGCTATTTTTTTTCATTAACTTGATATGGCTTATAGTCAAAGCAATCATTTTGACTAAAAATATGCCTTTGAAACCCTCTTACATATTAATAAGAATTAAAATAATGGTCAAAAACTTGTTCATCGTTTTCCTCCACTTGAGGGCTTTGGCTCTAAGGACGTTTTGAAAACTAACCCGAGCAATCTTCTAAAGCTACCGATATTTTTGCTACCAATTTGAGTTAAAAATCAGTGGTTACATAAATCGGATACCATTTGTACTTCTATAAAAAAGAAAAATGTTTCACCAAGTTCCAAACGGCTATATACTAAGGTAAGCGCCATGTCTCTTTCATAAGTGAGAGTGCAGAGAGTACGGATTTTGGAAACTGTAAACAACTCTTGTACCAGCGATAGAGTCTTGAGTTTGATTTGGGAAATTGCCTAACTTTTACGTATAATCCTCAAGTATTGAGAAACGACTTGTTGACAATTTTGCCTCGCTTGTCAGAGCACGCTGGTTGCACTGGTGTTTTCAAAAATGATTGCTGTGGCATTTCTTTAAATGATTGCGCAACCGTGCAAGCGTCTTACCATGCTTTCGAATTTATGTACTCCCGGAAGTGCACTACTCTATAAATGTCACCTTAAATTACGCTCACTTATCGATTCGTTTGGCTCTCATTGAAAAAGCGCTAATAAATAACGTTGTCCCCTTCGACTGCAACAATTCCTCTCGGGAAGACCCTTCGGGACAGCTGCAGCAGATATCTGCGCCGAGTCCTGAACCAATACACTGATTGATGCCGGCAAGATTCTTCCGAAGATGTTTGGCTGCCAACCACAGAAGGAGGGAATCCTTGAGGCAGGTAGATTTTCTGCTTTTTTCACAGCTTTCAATCGTCTTTTCCCTTTGGGGGATCAGTTGAAGTCTGTGTGTTGTTACCTGAGGATCTTCTTCTGTAGTTGTGCCCAGTTCAGGGGTGCGTATTTTGGCGCTTAGATCCGAATTGCCCCTTTTTGGGAATCTATAGGTTTCTTATGGGTAGAAGGTACCATCAGCTGCTTCTGCTTCTGCGGGAAACAAACAAGTCATGGTAATTATTGGCAGTTTACCTTCCTCGGTAAAGTCGTGTGAGTGCCAACCTGAAGATCCTGATTTTTGGACGATATTAAATAATGCACGTCAACGGGCACCGGTGACACCTTAACCTTCGTCAACGATTGGGACAGTTTCATGGAGGGCCCTTCGTAGAACAACAACAAAAAGAATAACATGAGCATCGCGAATGAAACCAACTTCTCCAAGAATTCCCAGACGCTGGAACCAGTTTCGCACTTGGTGGGGATTGCACCACCGCGAAATTAGCGAAATTCTTGGCTTCCTGGTTTGGCCTAGCCTTCCATCACCGACGACGTCGACGTACGAACGGGTGTCATTTTCCCAATAAAATACCATCGCAAGACTACATAACTCTCCTCGTGGAAGGCACAATTGGTATGCAAGTACAATGGCTATTTAACTAGAGCATAATTAGTTCGCGCTGTCTGAAGGTAGAAAATTTATTCCTTGAAATCGTCGTCCTCCCTTAGAGATTTCGATGAGAAACCAGAAATCCTGGCTTCCCATTCGGCGAGAAAGAGCCCCTATCCTTACGGGGATAGGAGGGCAGCAAACAAAAAAGTCAAAATTCGGGCTTGTCAAGAAAGGACTCTATACGATGATGAATCCGGGAATGGAGGGCACACACATGGGCACTGTTTTATGTAAATTTGTGTGTATACAGTTAACACAATATGTAACACATATCAGAATTTTCTCTTGTATAGATTTCAAATTATTTTCATTATCGATTTTCGGGTAAATTTATCGGAGGGTTCCTTATATCCTTTTACTTTTATTATACATATTTCAAAAACATGCATCGATATCACTTAAGTGGTAATAACTTGAGATAGGGTTGCCAGATATTCGAACTTTTACACTTGTTTGAAAGGTCTCTTGATTACCTAGTCAACGACAGTCCGTATAATGGATCTGGACACAGTTTTTATATAGATAAGTGAAATCCGGCTTCAAAAGAGCACAAAAATGTCCCTTAAAAAAGACATGACTTGAGACAGGGTTGCCTAATCATCGAACTTCTAGACCCGGACACAGTTTCCATACAGAGATCTAAAGAATTCCAACACGCAGTACCTTGGGCGGGACAAATTTGTCTTGCGTTTACTGCCGTTCTACGCATAATTGTCCCATGTTCAAAAAAGTGCAACTGAGAAAAACGCTATTGAAATTTTTCGACCGAATTCTGTGTTTCTACGCATAATTGTCCCGTGGGTTCCTATTCGCACTATGTGTCCCTAATTGCCCCAGTTATCAGTTTATCACCCTTATTTGTGATTCTCTTGATAAACAACAGGTAAACAAGACATAGGGGAACTATACCCTTTCTCAGCCTATTTCTATTATCGGCCTATCAGCACTTTGATCATGAATTACAGCTTAAATAAAGTGTTTTTGACTGTTCAAAAGTAATAAATAGCTCAAATAAAAGTGAGCAAGCAACTCATCATTGTTGATTCATCTGAAAATTTTGATTTAATAGCGGAAACGGCAAAAGTGATGAGAATTGGTCGAACGGCTTAGTGTGATTAAAATGGGTATATTTCCCCTAATTCTTAGTAAAACTAATGATTCCGTGTAAGAAAATACTTGGTGGGACAATTATGCGTAGAAGTTTAACGATGGGACAAACAGACTTGGTGTTGTTTTTTATGAGTTTCCGAACAAACTACCAGATTTTATGTGTTTTTCTTAAAGTGCACATCAAACTAGACTTAAAAATGTCATAAAGCTAAAATCGTCCAAAAATGACATGGGACAATTATGCGTAGAACGGCAGTTTATCACAGCTGAGCAGTTCTCTGCGAAATCGATCTTTTTTTTTTTTAATTTTAATTTTTGTATTTTTAATCCGGCTGAAACTTTTTTGTATGCCCAAAGAAGCCATTTTGCATCATTAGTTTGTCCATATAAACATCCAAACAAATTTGGCAGCTGCCCATACAAAAATGATTTATGAAAATTCAAAAATCTGTACCTTTGAAGGAATTTTTCGATCGATTTGGTGTCTTCGGCAAAGTTGTAGGTATGGATAAGGACTACACTGAAAAAAAATGATACATGGTAAAAAAAATTGGTGATTTTTAATTTAATTTTTTTTATTAAAACTTGATTTGCAAAAAACACTATTTTTATTTTTTGATATGTTTTAGGGGACAAATTTTTTTTATTTTTTTTGAATCAATACTGATTAAAAAAAAATCAAAATATTGGTTGCAAAAATTTTTCAACTTCATTTTTCGATGTAAAATCAAATTTGAAATCAAAAAGTACTTTCGTGAAATTTTCATAAAGTGCACCGTTTTCAAATTATAGCCATTTTTAGCTAACTTTTTTAAAAATAGTCTCACCTCTGAAAAAATATTTTTGAAAAGCTGAGAAAATTCTCTATATTTTGCATCTTGGAACTTTGTTGATACGACCCATAGTTGCTGAGATATTGCCATGCAAAGGCTTAAAAAGCAGGAAAATTGATGTTTTCTAAGTCTCACCCAAACCTTTTCCACCATTTTCTAACGTCGATATCTCAGCAACGAATGGTCCGATTTACAATGTTAAAATATGAAACATTCGTGAAATTTTCTAATCTTTTCGAAAAAAATATTTTCCAAATTTTCAAATCAAGACTAACATTTCAAAAAAGCCAAACATTAAATATTACGCCCTTTTGAAATGTTAGTCTTGCCAGGCAATATCTCAGCAACTAAGGGTCGTATTAACAAAGTTCAAAATCGCAAAATATAGAGAAAAAATTAAAAACTGCGACTATTTTCAAAAAAAGTCACCTAAAAATGGAATTAACTTGAAAATGGTGCACTTTTTGAAAATTTCACTAGAGCACTTTTTGATTGCAAACTTGATTTTACATCGAAAAATAAAGTTGAAAAATTTTTGCGACCAATATTTCGATTTTTTTTTAAATCAGTATTGATTCAAAAATTCATAACTCGGTCAAAGATTTTTTGCACAACCTGAAAATTTCTGAAAAGTTGGCATTTTATGTCCCCCCCATATAAAAAAAAATAAAAATAGTGTTTTTTGCAAATCAAGTTTTAGTGACAAAAAAATAAATTAAAAATCACCAATTTTTTTACCGCTTATAATTTTTTTTTCAGTGTAGTCCATATCCATATCTACAACTTTGCCGATTACAGTAAATCGATCAAAAAAATCCTTCAAAAGATACAGATTTTTGAATTTTCATAAATCATTTTTGTATGGACAGCTGCCAAATGGTTGACTGCCAATGAGCTGCTACTCCGTTATTGACAGATCAGCTGAAGTTAAACAATGAATCAAAAATGATCAGTGGGAGCCAACCATCCGTTCACTGTTTAACCTCTGAAGTTCCCTACTTTATTAGTCAATACCGGCGCCCTCCCAAGAAGCCTGCAGTTCAACGAAAGGGAGGAATGTTAGTTTTTACTTTGTTTCTACTTTTTCTATCACCAATGAAGATATTTTGCATTATTTTTTCGTCCATACAAGTCTCCAAACAATTTTGCCAACCGATCGGCACAGCTAGTAGTTGCAGACTCATCAAGCACATAGTTTTTCGCTATATACTTGTTGATACCGCTTGAGACCGTTGAATCCACAGCATCTCCTTCAAGCATCACGTGATTATTATTTTTTTGGGTTAGTAGGATAAGGTATTGGCTTTTCGATGCCTCCCGAGCTACGATGCTATGGGGAGGACTTTCATAACAGACCCGTCGGCGAGCCTTCCGAGCAACGATGCTATGGGAAGGTCTTTTTGGTTAACACACAAAGTCACTCACACACAATTATTTCACTCCACTATTAATTAATCCAAAATGTCAGTGCGTCTTTCGATCATTATATAGAAATGGCCTTTTCACCATTAAAAATAAAACCTTATTCAAAACATTATACACAATTTACCCGACGCCGTGCCTTCCGATCAACGATGACCAAATTTGTATGGAATTATATGGACAAACTAATGATGCAAAATGGCTTCTTTGGGCATACCGAAGGCACCAAAAAAGTTTCAGCCGGATTAAAAAATACAAAGAAAATCGAATGACCGAAATCCGAGAGAATTGCTCAGCTTGCTGTTTTTACATATGGGACGGACTAGATTAGAGCGGCAGTGAATTTCTTATAGAAGAACCTTGCCCTTGGGGCTATTTGGGCAAAAACAAGAACTGGTGACATTCTGAATCGATGGTTTATTCCTACCTTTTTTGACAGTTTTTCATATAGAGCAATTCCCTTAGAAGAATACCTGATTTTTTATGAAACTTTGTTTCTACTTTTTCTATCACCAATGAAGATATTTTGCATTATTTTTTCGTCCATACAAGTCTCCAAACAATTTTGCCAACCGATCGGCACAGCTAGTAATACTAGTAATACGTTCACTTTAAATGATGTATTTCTAATCTAATCTAATCAATCCCAAGATCAGCCAATCTTTCGAAGAGAGCCTGGAGAAAGCCTTAATTTAGATTACGCCTAGCCTTCTTCTTGTCATTTATTAACATTTGTAGGGCTTCATTGCATTAGAATGCATTGAAACATCACAAGCGTTAAAGCGGCCAGACCTACTGCGTAAAGTGTATCGCACACGGAGAGACCGGCCAGGGCAAATCTAAGAAATTCTTGGTTAATTTAACTAAAAGTATGGGCTAATTTTTTACACAGCTTTTTTTCAACAATCGATTGTTGATTTTGTTAACCCGAAATTGCTGACCACCAGTAGGTAAAAGTAACAAAAAAATAGTTAGAATTGCCATTTTTGTTGGTTAAATGACCAAAAAAATTCTAGCAGTCGACTGCTAGAATATTTTTCAGAAAATTAACTATTTTTTTGTTTTCAGCTGAATAATTGTTAAATATTCTGTAAAAAACAGGCTGGACAATATTTTTCAACTATTTTTAACTTTTTTTCGTTGTATCAACTGAAATATTTTTGCATGCAGCAAATTATTAGTGGTTTATAACAAAACATTTCTTAATTAAACATAATTTATGTTAGTGTCTATATATATTTTCTTTAATTATTTAACGATACAGGCTGGGCCGAATTTCTAGCTATATTTTTAACTAATGTCTTACTTGAATACAGAAAAATATTCGTACATGTAGTCAGTAATTAGCTGTAGTTAGCAATATTTTTATTTAATTTGCAGTAAATTTTGTAATAATGCCTCACAAATTAACTTGTTGTACTTGTACTTATTTGTATTTTTTTTAATTGTTATTATAAAACATGTTATGTTTGATTAATGTTTTAAAAAAATTATAATAAAAAAAGCATTTTACAAATTTTGTTAAACATGTTCAAAAAAATATGTTTAATTTCTCGTAAATTCCTTAAAAGTAGAAACCGAGCAAAAATTTCACCAAGTTTTAAGCTTATATTTTTATTATGTTGTATACAATTAAGTGTTGTATTCACTTACCATCACTGAGAAATCATCCGATAAGTCGTCATCATCTACAACGGTCTCATGTTTAGTTATTTTTCTTGAGGTTGGACACAGAATTTACACCAAGGCGAACCTTTTGCTGCAAATAGACATATGAAATTTATTATTATTCTAATAAAAAAAATTAATTCCGGCTCTAAACTGATAAAAGGAACGTAAATAAATGTAATTATAAACAAGAAATATCAATAATGCTACTTACCCAGTTTGCACTAATTTAACAACTACTTTTGGCAACATACTTTCATTGCATTTGATTCAATTTATTTAACGTACTCCGATTCCTGAAAACAATATTTTGAGTTTTACTTACCAGTTTATTGAGCAGTCTTTTTCAACAGCATTTTTAAAATATTAATATCTTCTTTTTTATATCTTATATATATTTTATTTTTTTAGACATTTCCCACCATCGAATTTTTATTTTGATATAATGTGTACGCATTTCCATGTATTTTATGGTTGATGATTCTGAAATATCCATCGTAAGCACGAAGGTTCCTGGTGATTCAGTTTTCTAATTAAAAACACAATAGATAAATTGTTGTGTAAAATTAAACCCATACTTACTTAGATTAACCAACATTTTGTTAAATTTGCCCGTGCAAGTATTGTCGTGCAAGAGTTGGCCCGCCTCTTCCTTCCACTGCCCCTCTCTTTCCTCCAAACATTATCATAAAGTCCCCTCGCATCAGAGGTCCCCATTGAGAATGTCCTCGTTTTGCTCTTCATAGTTTATCACCTGCAAAGAAATCATCAACAAACTTACTCACCAATTCCACCTTCACAGTTGCAGCAGTGTGCACTTCGATTTGCCACTTCAACTTAGCCAAATAGTGTAATTTTCACCTTTCACATCCTCTTACTTCACAATTAACAACACAAACTCAACAAACCGACCGCTCTCGTTCGAATCCTGACTTCAAATGACAGATGTAAACAAACCCAAGTTTATCTTCTAAATATTCAACCAAATGTAAATTATATTCAACCAACAAAATTTTTGATTTTCCTAAAACAAAAGCTAACAGTCGAGCACGTTCATTCGAGTCCGGGAAATCTGTTAGCTTTTTGCCTCTAGCATTTTCAACAAACAGGTTATTAAATAAATACTGAATTTTAGTTATTTTAACGGAATATTGGCAGTAACAAGTACGTTTTTGTTAAAATTTACGAAAGTAAAATCAACAATTTTAATTGTTAAAATTTCTGGGCACAGTCTCTCCGTGCAGAGATGATTCGTTGAATCTCAACGATGTATGTATCTTTTCCAAAGTTGATGTAATTCAACTCTAAAAGAATCTAAACATAAGTCACCCAATGACAACAACAAAAATGTGTCTTCTTCATAGCTGGGTACTCTACAACAACAACAACACACAATTTGACGCCACATCATCTGGTTTCGATTTCGTCTTCGCACAATTCTCTTTTGGCAATGACCTTTTTTTTCTTTTCATGGATTTTTTTTGGTCGACCAGGCCCCCTCCTTCTGAGGATCTTGGCGCGCAACAAGCAAACAAGTCCGTGCATGCAACGCGAAATCACTACTGCTGCTGCTACAAGTACACACAAATACACACGTGTGCAGAGGAAGGATATTTGATCTTTAAGGGCGGTTTAGGTAGAACTTTACCGACTGAATGCAACAATACACATTGTGTTGATGCTGGTATGTGTTATGTATTGGGAAGAATTTTTGGATTGATTTTTTTTTTTGGTTATGTAGGGTAAAGATACATTTGTGTGTCTTTTGAAGATAATTCAATCAAAATATTGTCCAATTTCTTCATTACTATTTAATTACTAGACAAAAACCAAACTAAAATTACTTTCATAAAAAGGTGCCATCTACAAATGACGTAGGGAAGGTCAGTTCTAGGATTTTGTGACGATCCGTGTACAAAAATTTGATTTTTTACGGGTATTGTCCGTTTCTTTCAAAGGTACACGCCGCGTGGCATTTGAGAATGTGCCGTAGACATGTTTGCCAGCGATTTTCTGCACTTTTGGTGCAATTGAAAACATATCTGCCAACAATGCTAGGTGATTCGAAGAAGAAGATCAACAAAAACCAAAACGTTCAGTATGGGATTTGACAGCGCGCATTTGCCGAAAGTGCGGCGCGTCGTTCCGAGTCTGGTTAGCCGCGTGTCTTTTTCGGGAATACGCGCAATAAAACAAGCTAGTACGGTATGTCCACGCATCTTTCCTTACTGATAGGTTTTGGATCGGACATATTTCTTCGCTTCACATTGCATGCCATTTCTGGATGACCCAATAATCCACCGCTTACCCTACCCCTTCGGCTGTGGTGCTTTGTTTCTTTTGGGAAACTTCTTTTCTTCAGCCCAGCTATTTTGTCTCGCTGGGGATCGATCCTGTTTTCGTGTCGCTGGCGTTGTTGTTGCTTGATCCTTGAGACTGCCCAGGCTTCACTAGTACCAGCTTGTGGCGCACGCGTCTGTATTTGTAAGGACGACATCTGTCCCCTTACGTACGGGTTTAAGGAAGGAGGGAACAAGAGAAAAAAAAAGTACGCGCGCGCGCACCCTTCTTTGCCCGGCGTGCCTCGACAGTTGTCGAGCATCCCTCGTGGACGGATGGCCGTTTGGATCCGTTAGGCCCTGGCAATGAATCGCCTTCTTTAATAACACAGATTTGCTATTGTTAAGTCGTTATTGTTTGTTGCTGTTGTTTTGGCATTGTTTTATTTTGTTGTTATTGTGTGAGTGTTGTTTTTTTATGGTGCGATTTTCCCCAAAATTTACCTTCAAAAAAGCAGTAAAACATAATATTTAACCGTCGTTTTTCTCTATTGTTTCAGGAAATCTGTGCACTGGTGCTAATATTAGTAAAATTTATAAACTGAGCGTGCGGTGAGTTGCTGATCGATCAAAGTGGCCTTGGAGGAAAATCTGCAAAAAAAAATCCAAGTTGTCAACAAAGGCAAAAGGAAGAAAAGCGAAATGTGTTTGGCTAGTCGAAAGCAGTTCAATATAGAAGCTAGCTAGTGTTTTATCAAAAGTAACAATTCGCCAAAAAAAAAAAAGAAAAAAGTTTTACACCATCAAAGTTCCTCTTAGCAAGTAAAACAAGCCGAGTGCGCGTGTTGTGAATAGAGAAAAAAGCCAAGCTGAATCTAAGTGACAGTTGCGGAAACCCGGTTTCGAAGCCAACTGACAGTTGTTTGGTGAAGCGTGTCGCGGTGTGTTTGTTTGTCAGAAAGGACCTCTCGCCTTCGAACGAGAGCAGCTCCGGGGAATGAAAATGGCCCCGGCGAAGCAGAACGGAACTACGGCGGCGCTGCTGCCACTGATCAGAAAAACCATCTCCACAAGGTGAGTGTCGTTGAAAAGTTTTGTGAATTATCAAGCTTTAATGGCCTATCAACACGATTTTACCAAAACTTCGTTGTAAACTGTTTCCAAGTAGGGACCTTCATAGGGAAATGAAATGTTCTGGGAGAAATTTCCAACACCCAAAGTCATTCAAATTTAATCTAATCTAGAGTACTTTTTCAAAAGGTCCTATGTGCAAAAACCTCAATCTGAGAAATTTGATGATAAAGTTTTGGTGCACATTTTTAAATCCCATTCAAACACGTTTGGGTATTTTTCGATTCTGAAAACGCCCAAATGGGTCTAGAGTAATGCTTTTCAAGTGTACATCTCGGGATTATATAAAAGACAAGATTACGCTTAGTTCTGACGCAATTTGGTTCATACAACCTGTGAGTGCACATAGGACACGTTTCATAGAACAATTTTTCAGGGTGGCCACTCAAGTCGGGAAATCGGGAAAGTCGGGAAAAAGTCGGGAATTCGCCAAAATCCGCCAAAAATCGGGAAAAAGTCGGGAATTTATGATTTTTTGTCAAAAAGTCGGGAAAAGTCGGGAATTATAAGCATGCTTGATTGAAAATTAATTTTTGAACACTTGAATAATTTTGTAATATATTGTACAATTCTTAAATTGAATTCACTCAATTCTGCTTAAATATCTTACTTTAAATTTAAGGTTCTTTTCACTATTTCAATATATTTGAGTATGGAAAAGCTGTTTAAGACATTCATAATCTTAATTAATATTGGAGTCTTTGACACAGATCTTCATAATATTTTTCATGAATCATATGATTTCTATAAATTTTTGTTTATCATACAAGAGGTAAAGTAAATGAAAAACTATTATAAAAATAGAGCCTAATGGCCAGCTTAGAGTTATGATTCTATTTCATTTTGTCACATAGATTGAATATTTGAAAACAGATTCCAACTTGAGTTTGGCAATGGTTTTTTGGAAAATATTTTTAATTGTTTAACTAAATTCTTTAAGTAATTAAAATATGTTTTTTTTAATGTTGCCGTTAAACTTTTTTTGTGAGTATGGTTAAATTACTACTATACATAAAGCTTGATTTTCAGTTTTCGGAAAACTTAAATATCGAATAAAATCCAAAATTTAAAAACTTTTTTACGTTTTGAAAACATCAAGAAAATTTTGAAATTGCAAAAAAAAATAATCCAAAAAATTTAGAGTTATTGCAAAACTGTTTAAAGAAATTGTCCCTTCAAACATTTTGCTTAAAATAAGTGGTAAACATAAAATCATATCTAACTGAATGTTCATTGAAAAAAAAAAACAGTTAAATACTGACCACTAGATAAATTAACATTGATTTAAAAAATCAATATCAAAAATTACAAAATTTAAAAAGAGAACCAGGCATTTTTTTTTTTTTTTGAATTTCTTGACATCTTTCTAAATCCTTTGAATGAATAATTTCTGCAATTATGTTTTAATCATTCTTTGATTTAAAATGATGATGAAGTTTTAAAAAAATAGGAACGAAATTTTAAGTTCAGTTATTCCCTGGGCCTTGTAAAGTCAAGGGGCATGATTTGATCCTAGTGCATTAGTTAAAATTTGGGTATACATTATTTTTTATAAGCACTATGGACACCACTTCATGCTACGAGAACTCGCTTTGTCGCAGCCCCAGGGCTTAAGCGTTGACCGATAAGCTGTCTTCGTGAACTAGGTAGTTCTCCGATAGTGAAAATATCACAATTGCACAAGACACCGCTGCTTCTGTGACTTTTTCACTATCACAATGTGGGATATAGGTTGGGACTTCAGGATAGTACAATTGATTTGTTGCTTAGCATTAGCATTTAAAATAAACCCGTATCCTTTCCAAATCTATTTGATGTTAAAGTTAGTTGCAATTGTTAAGTAAGAGTAATGCTGTCAATAAACTTTGATTGATATAGAATACTAGGCATTCTTTTATGTCAAATTGTCCATAGAGTCTCGATCAATCAATAATGTAATGATATCGGACAACATTCGTTGATCTGTTGAACTAACGGTTTTCGGATTATGGTTGTATCGACCATTGTTGCGAATCGAGGAACTACGGATCATTTGACGTAAATGGTCTTTTCTTTTTCAAATCGCGATTCTACCCTATTTGTATATCAGTTCATTTTTTTTTTATTGTTTTTGATAGAAGTAGTACTACAACAGTTAACGGAATGTTTAGGTTTGAACATCAAGTTTAGAGGATTTTAGATTAAAGTTTAGATTTTTAATCCAAAGTAGTTAGCAAATGAATATTTGGACTTATATGAATAATTGAACATTTCTGACTTATGAATAACACACAACTGTTCATTTATTCTAGAGTCAGATCCATACAGCGACATTGTTTATTTGGTCGAAGTGTACTAATTCATTGGCAGATCTGATTCTAGTTGTAATGTACGACAAGACTATTGACGGACGTGACAGGACGAGGGCCCAGTTTAGAGGTTTCAACATCAACGATGTGCGGCTGGACCACCCTCCCAAAAAAAAAAAAAAAAAAAAAAAAACGAAATTTTAAGTTCAGTTATTTTTAACTTTTTGTCATTTCCAGTTGAAACGATGTATCAAAAACTATACTTTTGCCAATTTAAAAAATAACATGAATGTTATAAGTATTGTTGAACTTTCGATATTTTTTTCAAAGACTAATTGTACGTGTTTCTACTCTGAATCGTAATAATGAAGTTTGTGAAGTTTTTTTCAATTGTTATTTAGTTTCTGTATTAACAAAAAATGCCTATATTTGGATTATTTTTAAATTCATTTTATTTTTTTTTTTCGGTGGTTAATATTGACTTTTCTTATAGAAAGTTTTTTGTTTGAAATCATTCTTTAGATAAGAAATGCGTATTATTTTAGCATTCTGGAAAAGTCTGGAAAAAGTCGGGAATTTGAAAATGGGATTTGAGTGGTCACCCTGATTTTTGCACATAAGACATTGGCATTGGACTATATTCATGTGGCATTGCACATAAAACTTTATCAAATAAAATTTAAATCTCGATTTAAACAAAAACTAAATTTTTGTAATAATAATGTATTTCCAACCCTCTCGCAACGTGTAGGCATCAGCTGATGAAGAGCATGAAATATTTCAATGCCTCCAGCGCGTGAGAGGAGAGAGAAGCCGTTATTTACCAATGAGCATTCTGTCAGATGGGTGGCGGGTAGGATAATTTACGATGCCAAATTAACCAATGCGCCAATGTAAACAATCAATATTGTTTACTTTGGCGCATAGGATAATTGACATGGTAAATTGTCTTATCCGCCTATCGAGCTGTGAGCGCACATAATACATTTTTAATCTTTCGTTTTGAAAGTTTTTGGCCCAAGTAGTGTAAACATATTATTTAACACTTATAAACAAGTGTTCCGATAGCCCCCAGCAGCACTGCATGTGCACAACTTTTATGCCAAAGTGATTACCACGTCACGGATTATTACCATGTCCGATTATCACGTCACAGTCTCACGTACCCCCTCTCCTTGTCACACTTGCGACAACTCTCCACCCCCTTAGAGCGTGACGTACTTTATGGATGACGCCTACGGCCTAACGAAGGATGCAAGATGTTGATTCAGGAGCGGCCCTGAGAACCTTGCTCTTCGCCAAAGAATTATTCCGATCTCAGGGTTGGATCTCCGAACGGGTTCTACGGCTGTTGCTTGGCCGAGGGTGAGGTCAGCTTGGGACTTGAAGAGCGCAAGTCGCACAAAACTGGAATCAATTGCGTTGATCGAGATGCTTATGCGGCGGTCCGAATCGCGCGCCTCGAAGTCATGTCCCCGAGCAAGTCCAGGATCTCATCGGAGTACTGGGTAAAGTGCTCGTATGAATCGAACGCCGCTAAACTGCCAGGTACATGAACGAGTCGGTTAGGTTGCCGACTTGATACCGTTTGGGAGGAGTCTGGAAAAACGGAAAACATCGGGTCACAAAAAAACAGAGGCACAGAAGAAAAACACTCGTAACGTGCTGTTGGCAGTTCATCAGCGGGACTTTGCCGGACAGCTCCAGATGCTGCAGGCAGGTCATATCATAGGACGAGTACGCCCAATGGACGTAATCCAGCATTGCATTGCAGACTGCACGATAAGAAAGGTAGAAACGAGTAGTCGTAGAAAGGTCGAAAGGTAGTCGTGCGGAATATCCAAGATGGAAACATCCGAAAAGATCAACCACTGCAGGTTTTCGTGCTCTTAGACAGACAGATGGACTTTATCTGGTTGTGACGTAGTTCTTAAGCTGGCTGATGAGCAGCTATTAGGACCTGTCAAGCGCGAAGAGTCACAAGCGATTCTTCAGCGAGGTAAGTTCGCTCAGATTAGCAGCCAATTCCTCCGTAAAACCAGTTCGTTTATGGCTGGCTGTGAGAAAAGATCATCACGACGACGAAGCCGCGACGCACTTGTCGTAGTGTCCATGCTGGAACTGAAAAACCACGGCGTAGTACTGACAGATCGTGCACGGCCGCCATGCGACCGCGTATTCCGTTACGGTGACGCTGCTCCAGCTGGACGATACCCTGCGTAGTCAGGAACAACACGTCGTGATCGGAGCGCTTCTGCAGAGCCTTTGTTACATACATGTAAATCGATAAAAAAAAAGTCAGAGGTTGGTGTGAGCACACACTTAATTTTATTAAAAAACTGTTATCAGGGCATTAAAAAACACATTTTCATCTATTATCAAAACATATTTGAAGACCCCTGGGCTTTGTCATAATGAGTATCATACACAGAAAAAAATATGTAAATTTACACAGCACGTAATTACTGTTTCTTATGTAAACTCACTCAATGTAATGTTGAAATATGATGTAAAGAGTAAAAAGTCATGGAAATTACTCCAATGTAATTCTAAATCTAATGTAAATCATGAATCTAATGGAAACGTTGAGCATGGAAACTCAAATCTGATGAATTTCTACCCGTGTTCGGCTTCCTGTAAATTCCTATTTAATGTAAATCATATATCCAATGTATTTCTGCCAAACGTTGACTTCAAAACTACCCGAACTAAAAATAGTTACCTATATTTGGTTCTCTTTCTATCGCTCTCATACTTCGCTGGCCCACTGCCTGAGCCTCGCCCTGAACAAGTTGATGCTTTAGCCGCTCGTTTATAAAATGCGAAGATGGCTCAGTCGGCAGCGGGTAGCAGCAGTAACACCGAACATCCTACCCGTCGTCCGTTCGATCCCAGTCCAGCGTTATCCCACTTGGCCGTCGACGAGAAAGCGTCCCCTACCTGTGAAACAACTTTTTAAAATCCGAATTTCCTTTTGCTGCCCGCTTCATTCATTTTAAAATAGAACATAGGCCACACCCTTTTCCTACTGCAATCCAAGTCGAGCTTCTCATTCCCATTGGCCAATCAGAATTAGTTGATTTGAACTAATGTAAATTTCAAAACTAATGTAAATTCCAAAACTAATGTAAATTTTCAAAACTAATGTAAATTTCCAATGAATCTTATGTAAATTTCCAATGAACCTAATGTAAATATACATCATTTATCATGATACCTTTTGGTACATGATAAATAATGTAAATTTACAGAAATATTTTTTTCTGTGTATAAACAGTTGATATTTATAGTTAAAATCCTAAATTCTACAAAAACTGATTTTTTAAAAACCTGTATCCTAACCTGACACCCACATTAAGATAGGGAAAAATCACATATGTAGCGGTTCATTGTACAAATGTGATATTTCCACTATCGGAGAACCTCCTTGTCTCGATGACAGCTTACCGGTCATCGATTAAGCCCTGAGACTGCGTCAAAGTGAGTTCTCGTAGCATGAAGTGGTGTCCATGTGTAAAAATGGAAGCTTCAGCAATATACTAAAAACTTCGATTTTAATTCCACATCGGATCAAATCATACTCCTTGCCAAATAAGCATCAAACCTACACAGAAAAAAATATTTCTGTAAATTTACATTATTTATCATGTACCAAAAGGTATCATGATAAATGATGTATATTTCCATTAGATCCATTGGAAATTTACATTAGATTCATTAGAAATTTACATTAGTTTTGAAAATTTACATTAGTTTTGAAATTTACATTAGTTTTGGAATTTACATTATTTCAAATCAACTAATTCTGATTGGCCAATGGGAATGAGAAGCTCGACTTGGATTGCAGTAGGAAAAGGGTGTGGCCTATGTTCTATTTTAAAATTATTGAAGCGGGCAGCAAAAGGAAATTCTGATTCTAAAAAGTTGTTTCACAGGTAGGGGCACTAGCGTGCCCAGGGTGGGGCAACATGGGGCAGTTGCCCCACCATCCTCGGAAATGTGTTCTAAAATTGGGCAGGGGGTGTCCATAAACGACGAAATTTTCAAAACTCTAATATTTTTGCCCCACCTTCCTTGAGGACCTGGGCACGCTAGTGGGTAGGGGACGCTTTCTCGTCGACGGCCAAGTGGAATGACGCTGGACTGGAATCGAACAGACGACGGGTAGGATGTTCGGTGTTACTGCTGCTACCCGCTGCCGACTGAGCCATCTTCGCATTTTATAATCAGGCGGCTAAAGCATCAACTTGTTCAGGTCGAGGCACAGGCAGTGAGCCAGCGAAGTATGAGAGCGATAGAAAGAGAACCAAACATAACTATTTTTAGTTCGGGTAGTTTTGAAGTCAACGTTTGGCAGAAATACATTGGATATATGATTTACATTAAATAGGAATTTACAGGAAGCCGAACGCGGGTAGAAATTCATCAGATTTGAGTTTCCATGCTCAACGTTTCCATTAGATTCATGATTTACATTAGATTTAGATTTACATTGGAGTAATTTCCATGACTTTTTACTCTTTACATCATATTTCAACATTACATTGAGTAAGTTTACATAAGAAACAGCAAATACGTGCTGTGTAAATTTACATATTTTTTTCTGTGTACTTACCGTATTTTTTGTTGCCACAATCCTTCGCCCTCCGACACTTTTCTTTAAAAACTCAGACAGTCCACAACAATGATCTGTCCGGGATCCTATCAACCAAAACAAAAAACATATTTTATGCTGTTTTATGAGTTGTTTTGGTATGTCATGCTGGGAGTCGTATCCGCCAGATTCAGGAGAGAGAGCTCATTGGTTAAATTTTGCTCTTCTCTTTGCTGTGTCAGGCATTGAAACATTTCATACTCTCTTACAGCTGACGTCTACACGTTAACCGGAACCTAGGCAAACATTATTTTTAAAAAGATATATGGATATAAAAAAATCTATCATTACTTTCTAATTATTCAATAAAATGCGTACATACGTCGTTATTATATTAGCGTATGTGCATAATGATTGAAATATATTTAAAATTGTACATAGGTCGATTTGTTATTGTCGTATGTGCATCATTTTACTGAATGCACATAGGACACTGAGAGGTAAAACGACGTAAATTATTTTGTATGAAAATTTAAGAGAATGCTCATAGGTTATTTTGCATTTCGCTAATAATTTTAAAAATTAAATACTTAGAAGAAATCGGGTTTGAGGATAGTGTAGTTTCGGATATGCAGAACGTCATGCATTGTATAACTCAGTTTGTTTACTTTTGGCGCATAGGACCTTTTGAAAAAGTACTCTAGTAATCTAATCTAATCGAACACAAGCGCAGCCAGTCCGAAGAAAGCATCCTGGAAGAACTTGTGGTTAGATTACGCCCCAAGTTCTTTCTTGTCAATATTAATAATTGCAGTACATCCGAGTTACCCCGAAAATGTATAGCAAAAATTAAAGCGGCCAGGCCTTCTGCGTTGCATTAACCGCAGAGACAGATTCTGTGAACGGACCACATTTCACAGAATCAACAGGGGAGGAAGGATGCGTGGACATACCGTACCAAACGCTCCGAATAAGTTGGGTGTGGTGTTTTAGTGTAAATTGGCAATTATTTATATTTTTAAGGGGGAAGTGGAAATGGGGAAAATGGGGTTGGGGAAGTAGGGATTGGGGAATGGGAAGTGGGAAAAGGGTAGGAGGGTTATTGAATTTATAATATTATATTTGTTGAGTCTCGCGGAGATCTTGGAGGATTAAAACACTTCCGTTTAGGCTGGTTTCACATAACCGTAGCTATAAGCTGCAAATTTATTAAAACTTTAGTTCTTGTACAATTTCCCATTAAATATTATCTTACATTTAGTGTAGACCTCCTTAAATGAGAAATCCCGCGAAAGAAACAACAGTTTAGTGTACAGGAAGGTTTCCTGTAGCAAATAACAAATTAAATTAAATTCAACTCATAAAAATATTGCATGACCTTTTGCATGCTTAGATTTACAGATCGAGGAGGAACGGGTCAAGTTGATGCGAATGTTCAACAAATCCCGCGCCGGTTATAGTTATTCAAACGCCCGAGGAGGCCAAAGCCAAGCGGGAGAGGATTCGAAAGGTTGCGAAAGTGCACGAGAAACAATTAATCGAAAACCGCGACCAGAGGAAAGTTTTGGGGCAAAAGGAGCACGAGACTAGGACAGGCAGGAATAGATTGAAACACGCGGCCGTTCGGGGCAGGCAACAGGGCAAAGCTTCATTTATTTATTTTGTAATATGTCTGTTGATCTCCTTCCGGATTCAGCCGGTGCTGGACCATTTGCTCCATGAGGTGGTAGCCGTGTCCAAAAACCAATTGATAGGACAAGACACCCATAATTCGCATACTGGAAGATTCTGCAGCACGTTGACGTCGGTCAGTTCCGTAAGTTTTGGGAAACAGCCGGTTGATTCCTTCTGCGATCGTGGACATGATTTCGGGTACATTTTAGTTTGGTTTGGTCGTTCTCAGTGATGGTTCGGAGTCTGCGTCAAGCGAGAATCGTTTGGGGGTGCTCAAAGCGGCCTGGTTGGTGCGCTTTCGGTTGACCTTGGTGTGGCAATTCCGGCACAGTGTTTCGTTCATTGCAAGCGCTATCTGAACTGCAAATTGTAGACAAATGACGGTGTTTTGAAGATAAATTTAGTTTTTTTGTGAATTTTGGTTTTGGGTTTTCGATGTCTAAAAGAACAAGAAGAAGGAGAGTTGCAGCCGAGGTGTGTTGTTGGCCATCCCATCAGCATAAGAAGCAGCTGGGAAACTTTTCTACACAGAAAAAAATATGTGAATTTACTCGACACGGAAAAAATGAATCACATGTGAACTCAGTTCATGTAAACTTGAGATTCGACGTAAACGGTTGAATCACACGTAAAATCATGTTTTTACGTATAATTTGTCGCAAATTTACATCAATTTGCATTTAAATTTAAATGTTTAATGACGTGCAAAAGTGTTACATCATAAATGATGTAACATTCGGAAATATTTTTTTGTGTGTAGGTCGAGAACCCGTCAGGTTCTTGTTCTATGTTTAGGCGGGGCCGGACAATGCCCAATGACCTCGGAATTGGACCGCAAGGAGCTCTGTCATTCTGAAATGGGTCATTGGAAGCAGCGCGAGGGCTAACACCACCTAATGTCCGGGACTGCGATAAGTTGTATCAGCATAAACCAAGTCTGATACAGATTATACCTTCCCATAATTTCGTAGCCGGATTGGTTGAACACACACACACACACACCTTTTGCATGCTTAGATTTAAGTATAAAAATAAATCAATGCGTAGTCCTACGTCAACGCCAACGCTGTCGAAGCCATTGCACTTTGCAACTCACGTTTTTCATCTAGTAGTCCGTGCCCGGATCACCGCGAATGATGCTGCACCTGGGACGGAGTCGCCGTTTCCGTAGTATTCTGCCGGTCCGCGGAACTGCTGCAATATTATATTATAATGCAATATATAATAAAGGGGAAACTACCAGATTATTATCAACAACAGTTGTACAATACTTGTAATTGTTATAAGTCTCGTTTTTTGCCAAAATTATTTTAAATTGATTCCAACCTTGTTCTTGCATGATCTTGTTGCTCGATTGGAACCCCGATTTGACAGTTCGATTGGAACCCTGAGAGTGACATTTCGCTTCTCCATATAGGCTCTCTAGTTCCAATGTTTGATTGACATTTTACTTCCTTGGTGATTGCTTCCGTAGAAAACTAAATAATGTTGATTGTTGATAGGCCTGAAGTCTTTATTTCCTAAAGCCTGATCTTGCTGCGATCCCTGTCTGGCATCGATGTAACAAAGTAAAACGTTGTTTAATCCACCTTTAGGTGGTTGGTGCCTTCCTCTCATTTATAGAGTAATTCCAACCCCCCTAAAGTGTCCACATGATTTATGGATCGCTCCTGAGGTAATCACAGCACCAAAGAGGTTCTAATAATAATAAGTGATGAGTAAAAAACATACTGCCTACAGACTTTTTGCCAAGATTGTACATACACTGCCGTAGGGAAATGGATTAAGGTTATGTAAATTCAGAGCATTTTTTAAATCACTTGTGATTTTAGAGATGTAAGTCAGATCTTGAAAATTCTTAATTGACAAGAAAGGTTATTTCAGAACCTTTCTAAAAATATATGATATGGCAGGTTTCCATGCAAAAACCACCCTTTTTGCAAATTGTGAAATTTATATGCAGCAGGTTTTTAAGCATAATTTTCGATGAGCTTTACTAAATATTATAAATTTCAATCGGGACTTATGGGAACCCAAGATGAACCGAATGAGGCCAATACGGTCAAAATCGGCTCAGTCAGTGACGAGATATTCCAGTGACATTGATTCGGTACACATGTCTACATACAGCCAAACACACATACATTTACTCAGCTAGTGATTCTGAGTCGATATGTATAAATGACGGTAGGTCTAGGAGGTCTAATCTAATCTAATCAGACCCTAGCGCAGCCAATCTTTCGAAGGGATCCTGGAGAGTGCCTTAGGTTAGATGACGCCTAGCACTCTTCTTGTCATTTATTAACATTTGCAGTGCGCCATTGCATTGAAATGCATTGAGACATCACAAGCGTTAAAGCGGCCAGGCCTACTGCGTAAAGCCATATCGCAGAGATGACTCGTAATTGGGTTGAGTTTGAGCACTGAGTGTTCGAACAACAACACAATTCTGAATCGACAGGGGAGGAAGAAGCGTGGGGACACACCAGCATACGCTCCGAGATTTGGTTGTATTCGTTGGGAGCACCATTCTGAGAAGGTTTGGTACTCCGGGACCCTCTGGGATGGGACATTGTATTTCCACGAATGCCCTGGAAACTATTTGCCGTGGTTATAGCGCCACAACTCGCTCTCTGTAACAGTATTCCTAATTCCAGTCCAAGTTCACCAAGTCGACATGGCCTAGTGGTTAGTTTTACGACAAGTTCTCGAGATGGCCGTGACCATTAGGTCAAATAAAAGACTCGCCGTAACAAATTAAAACTTAGACTTTATTCACGCGACTAACCGCGATGGCGGTCTAGCTAAGATTGACGCACAAAAGACGAACACGTTAAAAATTATCACTCCTAGCTTCCGGCGTCGTTCATCTGTCATCTCTCGGATGAGAGCGAAGAGCCCAGCGGCGAAGTTCTGGTAGCGCTGCAGTGCGCCCAGAAACTCAGGTCCGGTTCATCACAACATCTCCCCCTAGTAGCGAAGGTACGGGTTGAAGCGCACAGGAGGTTTTCGTACCCGCGAAGAACGCCGTGGCTGCTGCACAGGTGGCTGTGCAGTTGGAGTACTCGCTACTGCAGACTCGAAGCTGGAAGATGAGGTTGACGTCGAGGATGAGGACGAGGACGTCGAGGCCGGAGACAAGTCCGGGCTGGAGCGAACCTCAGGAAGGGACGGCGACAACGACGGGAAGTCAAAACCGTGGAAATCATCGCTCAGCGTCGTTTGGTTCGGGGACGCTGTAGGCGGCGACGACGCGTTGGCGGTTGTGACCAGGTCCCAAGCGTCAAGCAGAACGTCCATCGGTAGTTGCTTCTGCTTAGCCGGCTGGCTCGTTCCAAGTGCTTGGCCAGGGCTCGAAGTCGCTCGGTTCTTGATCTGGTTGATGTGCGACCGCACAAGACGGTCTCCGTCGCCCAACACGTTGTACATCACTCGACCGACTTTCTCGATGACTACACCCGGAAGCCAACTCCAGGTGTTCTTGGCGTAGACCTTCACAAACACGGCGTCGCCTCGGTTGAGGGACCGTTTCTTAACTTCTGGCAGCTGGACTGGTTCAGGTGGTTTGCTCGGCGGAGGACGAAGTAGTTCCAGACAAGTCCTGACACGTCGACCGAACTTCAGATGGCGAGAGGCCATCCGGTGCTGACTGGTTTGGAGTACTTCGGTAAGTCAGCAGAAAAGTGTCCAGTGCAGCGTCCATTTTTCCTCTCCCCTCTCGAATCTTTTTCACCGCGCGCTTGAACGTATCGACAAAACGTTCTGCCTGACCGTTAGACTGGGGGTGAAACGGGGCAGTGGTGACGTGGTCGATCCCGTTTTCGGCGCAGAACTGCGCGAACTCGGCGCTGGTGAACTGGGTTCCGTTATCCGATACCAGCTTTTCCGGCATCCCCAGACGTGCGAACAAGCTTCGCAGGATGGCAATCGTTGCGATGCTTGTGATCCGGCGTGTCTGCACAATCTCTGGCCACTTGGTGTAGGAGTCGATGACCAGCAGAAAGTACTCACCATCGATCGGCCCGGCGTAGTCGACATGGACGCGCTGCCACGGACGTGCTGATTTCGGCCAGGGGATCGGAGGGGCGTGCGCCGGTGCCTTGGAAGCAGCGGCACAGTGTGGACACGTTCGCACGTAATCAGCAATCTCGACGTCCAGCGAAGGCCAGTACACGTAGCTGCGGGCCACAGCTTTCATGCGACCGATTCCAGGGTGGCCTTGGTGGAGTTGGTCGAGACATCGCTTGCGCAGGTGAGAGGGAACCACGAGACGGTCGCAGAAGAGAATGCACCCCTGCAGGGTCGTGAGCGAATCGCTCTGGTTGTGGAACCGCTTGAGCTCACGGTCGGCGCTGGCAGGCAGTGCTTTGGGCCAGCCTTCTTGGACGTACCGGTAGACCTTGTTCAGGACCGGATCCGTGTGGGTGCTATCTCGTACCGTCTTGAAGCTGAGGGGCAAAACGTCGAACGACTCGAACGCTGCTGATCGGACGTCATCCTCGAGTGTGACGGCTGCAATCACGTAGTCTTCGTCGGGTTTCACGTGGCGGTTGATCAGCCGAGACAGAATGTCGGCATGTCCAAACTTGTCCGTGGCCACGTACTCGATGGTGAAGTCGTACATGAGCAGCATTAGGGCCCAGCGCTGCAACCGGTTGGCGGTGTACACTGGAATGCCTTTGGGTGACCCGAAGATGCGCAAGAGCGGGGCATGGTCCGTCTGCAGCCGGAAGTGCTGGCCGAACACCATGCGATGGAACTTGGTGATCGCAAAGATGATGGCAAGTCCTTCTCGATCGATCTGGCTGTAGTTGCGTTCGGCGGGTGCGAGTGCTCTCGATGCGTGCTGCACGACCTTGACTGACCCGTCCGGGAAGCGATGGCTGATGGTCGCTCCGAGGCCGATCGACGACGCGTCTGCTGAGACGATGATCTCCAGGGCCGGATTGTAGTGCGTCAGCAGAAGGTCGGATGAGAGGATCTCCTTGAACTTGTTGAAGGCACGTTCGCAATCGGGCGTCCAATCGAACTTGGCGCCCGCCTTCAGCAGTTCGTCCAGGGGTAGCGGAGCGCTCGCATGTTGGGGACAAACTTTCCATAGTAATTTATTGCCCCAAGGAAAGAGCGCACTCCGGACACGTCGGTTGGAGCCGGCATCATCTTGATGGACTCGATCTTCGCGGGATCCGGACGTGTACCATGCTGGTCCAGCAGGTGCCCCAAATACTTGATCTGCTTGCGACCGAACGAGCACTTTTCAAGTCGGACTGTGAATCCGAAGTCTTCCAAGCGTTGAAAAAGTGCGTTGAGGTTATGCCAGTGTTCTTCTTCTGTCGCTCCGCCAACTACGATGTCGTCGATGTACCCGCAGGTCTGCTTGAGTCCAGCCAACATAGTTTCCACTATTTGCTGGAACGCCCCAGGTGCGGGTTTGACTCCGGGCGCAAGACGGTTGACCTTGTAGATGCCCCGGTGAGTGTTGATCGACAGGAGTAGGCTCGAAACATCATCGACCTCCACTTGTAGGTAGGAGTCTGACATGTCGATAATGCTGAAAAACTTGCAGCTGGAGAGCTTCATGAAGATGTCCTGCGGCAGCGGAAGGGGGTACTGGTTCGGCTGCAGAGCCGCGTTCAGCCCGGTAGAATAGTCCCCACAGATCCGGATTGTGCCGTTCGCCTTGCGGACGACCACGATCGGAGCGGCCCACTCCGAGTAGTCGACAGGCGAGATGATGTTTAACCGCTCCAGGCGGTCGAGCTCCTCGTCCACGGTGCTGTGCATGGCGTATGCGACCGGACGCTTTGGGCGGAACACTGGCTTCTGGTCAGGCTTGAGCTCCAACTTCACTTGTGTCTTGGTGCAGCGGCCCAGTGTCGTGCTGAACACCGAAGGATACGCCGTCTTGAGACGACCAACGATTGAAGTGGAGGACGTTTCCCGACCTGGCGGCAGAACACGTTCATCGGGACCGCATCCAGCTGGAACTTCTCGATCAGGTCCAGTCCCATGATGTGCAGGTCCTGGTTCACCACAAACACTACACCCATTTCCGACACACCGTTCACTGTGATCGAACAATCAAACTCGGACTCAAGTTTGAGAGGATCACCAGATGCAGATTTAGCGTTCACTTTTGGTGGTCTTGTGGGTGGTTTCCCGAGCCTCTTCCAGGTCTCGCTGGACACAACACTAATGTCCGACGCAGTGTCGAACTGCAACTTCACGGAAACGCCGTTTAATGTCACTGGCACAAATTTCCGTCTTTCTTTTATTGAGTTCACTTGCACTATTTTTGTTTCCACTGTGACACTGTTTGTTTTTGTTTTTCTTTTCCCTTTCTTCGCTGTGCGGCAGTAGCCCTCCTTATGCCCGTAGCGGCTGCACTCCGAGCACTGATGGGACTTGAAATGGCAATCCCGATTGTAGTGCATTGCACCACAGTTCCAACACGGGCCAGGCGGAACTTTTTCACCCTCGCCGTGCGGGGTCTTCCTGCCTCCGGGATGCTGTTGACGTTGACGGAACTCGCGCGGCGCCTGCCTCTGGGCCCACTGCCGAGGTTCCTGGGACGGCTTTTGGAACTGCTGCTGCTTACGGATGGCGTGAACCGAACTTCCGGGTTTCTCGATCATGGCAGTGTCGTGACGAAGCGTCAAAAGGCGTTGGCACTCCGACGACAGCTGCTCGAGCGTAACATCCGTCTTCTCCTCGATGCGAGTTAGCAGCCTTGTCCGTATTTCTCCGTCCGCTTCGTCCTTAAGACCGCACACGAACATCAAACACTTAAACTCCTCCTCCGACATCTTGCCCAGCTCGAACTCCACACAGTTCTTGTTGATTCGGCAGGCGTACGCTACGTAATCCTCGGTCGCTCCCTTGGCAAGTTGCAGACAGCGGAACCGTTTGCTGATAGTGGATTCCGTGGTGCCAAACAACTTCCCGAGCTTCTCGACGGTTTGCTCGAAGGAGTAGAAACTGGCGGCTTGCGGCAGAATGAAGCTCAAATAGCGTTCGTGCTCCACAGTGCCGAGTTTCCGCATCAGCAAGCGTACTTTTGCCGGATCATCCAGTCTTGCAGCATCCTTATCAAACAGGTCTTTGTAGCGTGAGAACCAAGCGTTGAAGGTTATGTTGTTCTCGCTGTCGCACCGGAACTCTTTGACGTTTCCCGCTAGCGAGTCAAGGACTGCTTCGGGGTTCGGCGGTACGTGCACCTGGATGTTGCGGAGGATGTTGCCTTGCTGCTGCATGAAATTCCTTTGCTGCTCCTGGACCAGATGGTTGTTCTGGAGGAGCTGGTTGGTGATGGCTTGTTGCTGTTGAAGCTGGTGCAAAATCTGCGCGATGACGACGTCCGTCGGCAGCGGCTGCTGCTGCTGTAACAGCTGCTGCTGTTGCACGTTCGGAGGGACCGGCGCAGGCTGATTGTCGTCGACCCCGGACATGTCGTCGTCGAGCATCGACCGCTTCCGCTTTTTCCGCGTGGGTGACGCGATGTTCCCGGTTAAATTCCGACGAAATCCGGACAACTTCGCGCACACGAACTATCGTCGCCACTTTTACGACAAGTTCTCGAGATGGCCGTGACCATTAGGTCAAATAAAAGACTCGCCGTAACAAATTAAAACTTAGACTTTATTCACGCGACTAACCGCGATGGCGGTCTAGCTAAGATTGACGCACAAAAGACGAACACGTTAAAAATTATCACTCCTAGCTTCCGGCGTCGTTCATCTGTCATCTCTCGGATGAGAGCGAAGAGCCCAGCGGCGAAGTTCTGGTAGCGCTGCAGTGCGCCCAGAAACTCAGGTCCGGTTCATCACAACAGTTAGCATTTTTGCTTACCAATCCAAAGGACGGGGGTTCGAACCCCGCAACGAGCGACTTTGATTTTCCGTTCTTAGGTATTCATCATTTCTAATTTCTGTGTTCTAAACTTTCTCGTTGGGAGCAGATGGGCATCGAACCCAGAACCATTCGCTTACAAAGCGAACACCGTAACCAGTCAGCCATGGCTGCTCCCGGACCTTTGGACTCCGAGGTTCGAGCAGAAACTTGCAATAGAGACCACAAAAGACCTGGAGGTCGTTAAAGTGTATGGTTTGATTTTTTTGTTCTATCCATTCTTCAAAAAAATTTAGGAGCTTGAAAAAAATTTAATGTTCCCCATATGGCATAATGCCATTTAGCATGAATCCGTTTGGCATAATGGCCATTTAATTGTCAGTTTAGTTCCATAATAGAATTACTTTAAAGAAGTCATTGTTGACTCCACTGAGTTTTCACTTCTTTGAATAACGAAAAAAATTACTTTTGTTAGAAGTTATCACAAAAAAGTGAAATCTTAACACTTCACACTTTAAAACTGGTCGCTTTTTGAAATAAATAGTACATCACGAAATTAACAAACTTTTTGGGAAATGGACCATTCTGAGAAATGGGATAGAATCTTTTTGATGTTTGAATTGAGAACTTCTCATTGAATTTAGGCATTCTCGTCAGACGAGAATAGACTATAGAAACATTTCTGTAAAATGCTTGTGAAAGAAATAGCAATAACTTTTGATAAAAGTCAAATAAAACAGAAATGTTCACAAAAAGTTGCTCTACTGGTTGGTGAATTTGGTTCTGATAAATTTCAAGGACACCCGGATTATCGATCACTATTCAGACACCACCGCTTTGAGTGATGGGAAAGGGTATATAATTTGGTCAATTCTGAATCGGCCAGGCCCACCTTCGGACGCTTACCAAAATGTTGTTTCGTTGCAAAAATCATTCCCCCCTTTAACATCTCTGTATTTCCTCTACTCTCCTTTCAGATCCAAAGCCACCACCGTCAGCCAGAACCAAAACACAGATGACGCGCAGCAGCAGCCACTGCAGCGCGGCAAGCGGAAGGCCGACGTCAGCCCGCTCAAGTATGACCGGGGCGTGAAGCGATCCGCGCTCTGCAATCTGACCAATGCCGCCAACGTCCCGACCACCGAAAGCGACTCCGATGCCGGCGGTTTCAAAGGCCTCAAGGTGCAGAATGTCAATGGCGCCACCGGCAAGGTCACAGGCCTGCTCCAAGTGGCCAGCAATATCGGCAACAACAAGAAGACTGCAAAGACTGTGACAGAGGTGTTCACCAAGCCGGACCCCGACGGACCAAAGACCCGCGCGGCCACCAAAATCTTGACTCGTGCCGCCAGCCGGCAGAAGCTCGACACTGGAAGCAGCAAACCGACGGCCACCAAGACCAAGACCCTGACGGCATCGATCGGGCACGCGCTCAAGGACCAACTGTCCGCGATGACCACCACCATCGTGAAGCCGAAAGAGATGACGGCCGACGGCGGCGCCAAACTGGCCGCCACGAGCCAGGCCGCGCAGCAGGGCAAACCAAAGCGTAGAATATCGAACGAGTTTGAAAAGACTGAGGACAGTTTGTACGTGTCCGCGCTGGAGGACATCACATCGAGCGGTTCGCTCCGACTGTCGGACAATTTCGGCTCGCGGTCGGCCACGCCCAAGGATTCGGCCAAGGGCGCCAGCCCGTCGACGGGATCGCCACAAAAGCGCACCCCGGACGGCGTCGAAGACTACGATCTGGTCAACTGGAACGACGTGTTCCAGGTGTCGCACTACGCGCACGAGATCTTCCAGTACCAGAAGGATCGCGAGCCGACGTTCGCCATCCCGGACTACATGACCCGGCAGCCGCACATCAGCAAGTGGATGCGGGCCCTGCTGGTGGACTGGATGGTGGAGATTCAGGAGTCGTTCGAGCTGAACCACGAGACGTTGTACCTGGCGGTGAAGATTGTGGACATTTACCTGTCGCGGATGGAGATCCAGAAGGACTCGCTGCAGCTGCTGGGCGCGGCGGCGCTCTTTATCGCGGCCAAGTATGATGTAAGTGCGAAGAAACTCTTGCCTGAATTAAGGCTAATAGAAACAATTTCGTTTTCCCCTTTCAGGAACGCGTCCCGCCCACCGTAGACGACTTCCACTACATCTGCGACGGCGCGTACCAGCGGCGCGAAATGATCCTGATGGAGATGACGGTGTTCAAGACGATCGGCTACGACCTGGGCATTCCGCTGTCGTATCGGTTCCTGCGGCGGTACGCCCGCGTCAACCGCATCGACATGCCCGTCCTCACGCTGGCCCGCTACATTCTGGAGTTTTCGCTGATGGATTACGCCATCGTGCAGCTGAGCGACTCGAAGCTCGCGTGTGCGGCGCTGTTTATCGCGATGCGCATGAACAACATGCCCGGCTGGAACAAGACGTTGGAGTTTTACTCGGGTTGGTTTCGTCGAGGCAATCGTTTAACCATTTTCCCCCTAATTTTTTTTTTATTTTACTCTTCCAGGCTACAAAATCGAAGACTTTGCCGCGATCGCCGTGCTGCTGAACAACATCATGACCCGCAAGCCGAAGGAATCGCTCAACACCGTCCGCCACAAGTACTCGCACGAGCTGTTTTTCGAGTCGGCCAAAAAGCCCTTCATCACCGACCTGCGGGTGCTGTTTGACACGACCGGGCTCGACCTGACCGCGATCCAGCAGCTGCAGGTGCCGGCCTCGTCGCTCTCGATGACGGCAACCGTGAGTGGCAGCAGCAGTGCCAGGTCGGCCGGAACCACGACGGCCGTTTGAGCAAAGGAACGGGAGAGTCAAGCTGTTTTGTGCCACGCCACCGTAGTTAGTCGGAATATTAATTACCTACCACAAAACGTATATTTTTGAAGAGTGCGATCTTTCTTTTTCAACAAATCTTTTGAAGAAACAACAAAAACAATGCTTAACACAGAGTGTCGTTTTCTTTTCAGTTTCCCCGTTTTTTCAGTTTGTTTTATTATTGCAGAATGTTTTCTTTCTTTATATATTGTGTTTTTCTTCCCTATAAAAAACTTTATCCCTTTTGTTTGAGTTTATCTTCATTTTTTTAAAGAAATTAGCCAAACCCACAAATAGATCTCGAAATTGAATTTAAACAATCGTTGGCGAAGGTGACAAAATATAAACTTATTTTTAACAAAACTAAAAGAAAAAAAACGTTTCGGTTCGAAATTAGCGCAAAGTGCGCGTAATGGTAGGGAAAACTGGTTTATTTATTTGTTAAGAGGATTGCGTGGAAACGACGAAATACCAACATTTCTAATAAAGTGTGCGACAAATGGCACGCGCCCAAGGAAAAAAAAAAATAGTGCTAAGACGGTTGCCCCGAGGCGTGTGCTATACAGGCGGGACGAAATTGAAAGAAAAGATCGAAATAAAAGATTGTTGCGATAGTTTTGGAACCATAAAATGTGTTTGTTTAATGTTATCCTCCACAAAAATCCTAAAAATCCTGCCGAAACGGTGATATTTCTGTATTCGAAATATCTAAGAAAATTTCTATAATCATGTCTGTTTCTGATCTATAGGCTGGTACGGAGATATGAAGGAACGCGGCACTCCATATAAAAAACGCCCAAGAAAAGCGTCACGACAAGTGATTTCTTTCCCGGTAAGTAGCAAGACTTTTGTCGTGTAACGCTCTGAAACTGGACTATATTTCGCGGTTACTGAACAGAACCGAACTGTTTCGACCTGTTTTAAGGTCTGTCAGGGAATGGGCCCGATCTTGAGATGTTTTCCCTTAAGAAACTGAGCGGTCAGAACAAGTTCACTGACCCATTTTATTCTGTTTGTGGTCTGTGAATACAAATCTGTGTTTTTGTAATTTGTAATTTGTTGGTTTATTGGGTACGACAACTTGTTAGTTTACACTGTTAATCAGGTCAAGGAAGACACTTTAGGAAATTTAGAAAAGTTACAAAGGATCCAAATAAAGGGTAACAAGTACACGTAAGCTAAAGAAAACTAATCGTCAAACGATCTCTTAAAAGCACTTTTAAATGCCGACAGCGTCGGCTGGGTTTTCAGCTCCAGGGGTAGGTTGTTCCAGCACGTGGTTCCAGCGACAAGAACACTTCTTCCACTCGTCGTTGTGTGCCGCGGGATGATGAATGATCGGGTCCGCTCAAGCTGTCCTCTCACCAGATGTTGTTGGAGGTACTCCGGCAGGTTGCCATCGTACCCTTTCTTCATGAAGCAGCTCGTCCGCAGTTGATAGTTGATCGGCAGATCGTGTCCGAGTATGGTGCTTCGCACGGCCGCAGTTGTTTCGCGACGTCGCAGATTGTACACAAACCGCACCGCTGACTTGAAGCACCGGTGGAGTTGCTCTTTGTGTGCCGCAGGAAGCCCGTGATAATAGACTACGTCACAGTAGGTGAACATAGGCATGATCACAGCTTGGACCAGCTTGCGCCGTGTTGGTTGGGAGAGGACTGCTGCAAAGCGGCGAAATGTCCTTAGAGTGTTGTATACCTTCTGTGTCACACTGTTGACCTGATGCTTCCATGTCATGTTATTGTCCAGCAGGAGACCAAGATTGACAACCCTGTCGGACAATGGAACAACTTCTCCACTGAAGACGATATCCGTGTGGGGTCGAACCGAGTCTGCTTTGGTGAAAACGATGGCCTGCGTTTTTTTGGGGTTCGGGGGAAGTCGATTTTGGTTGGCCCAGTTGGTGATCGCAGCCAAGTCGTTGTTGATGCTGGCAATCAGGTCTTCGATCTGTTCAATCGGCCCGGACACGTAGATTTGAAGATCGTCAGCATACAATTGATACTCGCATCTCAGGACTCCGGGTAAACCGTTGATGAAGAGGCTGAACAGCAAAGCGCTGAGACAGGATCCCTGCGGTGTACCGTCAGTTACATCACGAACTGCTGAGACTGCATCACCAAGGCGGACGGATTGCTTTCTTTGTCCAAGGAACGATGCGACCAACTCGCAGGAAGCGCTCGAGAACCTGAACTCTCGATTCAGCTTGTCTTTGAGCAGATGGTGGTCGACGCAGTTAAACGCAAGTGAAAAATCGACAAGAACCATGACGGTGCAGCTGTTGTTATCCAAGTTGCTGTAGATGTCGTGCGTTACCTTGGCGAGAGCAGTCGTTGTCCCGAATCCCTTCCTGTATCCCGATTGATGTTTGGCCAATAGCGGAGCGTTCGGGTTATCGAGATGATCGGTGATTTGGTCAAGCAGAATTTTTTCCAACACCTTCGACATCGCTGGAAGGACACTGATCGGGCGGAAATGCTTGGGCAGGCTAGGACTTGGTTGTTTGGGGATCGGTGTTACAATGGCTTTTTTCCACAAAGACGGGAAAGCTCGAGCTGTGATAATGGCGTTGAAGAGATGACAGAGTTCCGGCAGGATCAGCGGGCACAACATTTTGACAAACGAGATAGGTATGCCGTCGGTCCCTGTGGCATTGGTCTGTATGTCGTGGATTTTGCGGTTGACTTCTTCTGAGTTGGTTTGTCGAAAGTTGAATCCGTTTTCCCCGTGATCTACTACTGTTCTGTGGGCTGGTGTTCTACTCCGCGTGCTGCCTCTGTTCGTTCCTAGCTCTCGGTGACCGTCAGAAAAGAAATGGTTCAGATCATCAGCGTCGACTCCTTCTGCTGGTGGGTCTGCCTTGGCTGAGTTGTGTATGCCTTCTCTTCTGAGGTTTTTTTTTTTTTGTTCGATGCCACTATCCACTGCGACCAGGAATTAGATCTATTGCGGACTTGCAATTCTATTTATAGAATCACAAAGGCTTCTTCTGTTATTAGGCAGATGGGACACGCACACACGCTATTGTTGAGCGAGTGTGTCGAGCGATCCACTGCCGTAACTTCGCCGCCGAAGAGGTTTGAATGTTTTTCAATCCTCTTTGGCTCTGCCTTTCCACTCTGTACTGTCCAAATGTATCGCTAGAACCGAAGTGCACATTTTACGTTTACTTATACCCAGCTAGCCCTTAAATTCTGGTTTCTGAAAAACTCGTCCCTTCAAAGCACTTTTTGCGATCGGGCCGTGGAGCTCTGCAGGGCAATTATACAGAGAACAGTTGGTCCTTATACATGTGAAGAGTACAGGGGAAAGGATGTGCCGAGCCATGTGGGTTTGAAACCACGACCTTCCGCTCATAAAGCGAAACCTCTTCTGAGGTTGCTCCAGAGCTTTTTGGCGGGAAGTTCATGATTGAAGTGCTGATCAGCGTAGCGCTTCTTGGCCGCATGAATCAGCGAGTTAGCACGATCGTGCAAGCGCGAGTGCTTCAACCATTGCTGGTCACCTCGCCTCCGGTTCGGGTTACGCTTGTACAGCTTCAGCGCGAGGTCTCTCAGCTCGATGGTCTGCTTGATTTGATGCGTTATCCAAGGAGTTCTTTCATCACGGACGTAGATCATCCTTTCCGGCGCATGTCGATCGAGGAGTTCTTGCAGGTCGGCAGTCAACAGCGTTGTTTTTTCTTTTACATCATTCGACTCGTAGAAGCGTTGAAAATCCTTGGCTTGATACTCTGCTTGCAGCTGTAGCACGTCGACATTCCGGAAATTCCGGATTCGGGTCGTACGCCGGTTTTGATTCCTCACCTGGACGTCAGCCAGCATGTAGATCACTTCATGGTCAGAAATAGCGCTTGCGGAGACAGCCTTTGCTTTTCGGACGGACTGTGGACAGTCGGTGATCAGCAGGTCGATGGTAGTTGAACTGGTGTCGGTGATTCTTGTGGGACCAGTAGGCAGAACGGTGAGGTTGAACGTTGAGTGAATCCGCCTCAACGAGGTCAGATTCAGCGAAGGCAAGACAGACGCTACGTTGATGTTGAAATCCCCCATAATAAATGTTCTGTCAAAGCCAAGATCGAGCATCTCGAGAAGGACCCTTTCGTAGAGCACGGCGAACGACGGATTCGAGCACGACGGATTGTACACCACAGCCACCCCGACGTTAAGTTCATTGATCCTAATTTGAACTACCATGTACTCCACCCTCGTTGCGATCGGAGCTGCGATGTCATGGGTCGATTTGATGACCGGCGTTGCTTTGAGACCCTGTCGAACGTAAAGTCCCACGCCGCCGCAGGCCTTCGATCCCCGGCCGCGGCCAGACGGCAGTGAGTGCCGGATAAGGTTGTACGCTGGAACTCGCACCGGTCCAACCGGGGCGGAAGCTCATTTTTGTTTCAGTGACTCCGAAGAAGTGGTATTGTTGAGCGTCGAGCAAAAGTTTTACACCATCGATGTGGTGCTCAAGGCCCCTGACATTCAGGTGGCCGATTCGGAGGTTAGCGATGTTCGTCATTTTGGTGAGTAGAAACGCCAGCGACGTTTCGTGTCAGCAGCACGAAGATGCTGAGACATTGGCAGAGAGGGCGTCGAAAAACAGAGACGAAGAGTCCGAGGAACTCCCCGAACTTACCAGTTCTTGTAGATGCTCGACAGAGTTAACGGGGGTGTATCTGACTTGCCCTGGGAGAAGTACAGAAACCTTGTCGTTCCTCACAAAAACGGACCGAGCCGCACCTCGTTGTTTCAGCCGAAGCGCGTGGTTCCGTATCCGGAACGTGTTTATCGAGAGCACTTCGTTGACGGTGAAACGGTAGTCCAGGGCGGGTCCATGTTTCAGGTTTCGTAGGTCAGCGTCTTTGTGCCGCTCGAAGTACTTCCGTAGCACCTTCTGCCTTGCCTCGAGACTGCTGAAGACCGCAACGATCGTCGGAGTGAGTGAACGGTCCGACCACTTTGATGGTTTCGCAGGAACACGAAAGCAGTCCGTGATGCTCGCCTGTTCATCGCTGCATCCTACTAGGGTCAGTACATCTGCAACCAGCTGCCTGACGTTTTCGCCAACCTTAAACGGGATCTTGTTGATCGCGAGCCTGCAGGAGTTGATCGTTTGTGAGCAGGTGTTCGCGAGCTGAGCTCCTCGCTCAATCTTCTCTAGCTTTTCGCTGAGATCACTTGCTAGGCGAGTCGTGGTGACCTCCGAACGGGTGTTGCTGTTGACGACGTTGCGAAGACGATCTAACTGTTTCTTGCTGGTTTCGCGAACAGCATCGAGCTCGGCCCGCAATTTGGTCAGCTCCGCTGACAGTTCCTGGATGACCTTCTTCAGCTCACTGACCTCTCCGGAAGCGGTCATCACGGGTTGAGGTTTCGGGATGAGACAACCACGTACCGCGCAGTATTCGCAGAAGTACTGGTAGTCGTCGATTTCCTCCATCTGCGAGTCGCTGATTCTCACACATAGTGGGTGGAACCAGCGCGGGCATGCATCGCACCCGATCCAAGTAATCGTTTTTGGCTTTTGCTTTCCTTTGGACCCGGGTGGCGCACCGCGGTTGCAGACATCGCAGATCTCGTCACTCGAGCGGTTCTTTGCCATGTCGAAATTGTGATAGTACTGCTACCGGACACTATTGGCGCTGGCGTTTCAAAACACACACACACACTTAGCACATCACCTCACTTTGTTCAAAAAACTTTGTCAAACACTAGGCGGTACTTGCAAACACTGTAATTGTGTAGCAAACGGTTTTGTTTCGGCACTGGACAGTAAATCGTAGAAAACAGCGAGAATTTGTAATTTATATTTCAGCGGCTTTGTTTTGGTTGCAGCCGGCTGCCAGTGTTGCTGTTTTGTAGTAGGCCATGCTCACTACCTGCACTCTAAGCACAGTACCTTCCCGGCTACCCAACAAGTCGCACTGCCCCTGCCCTAAAAAAAACGTACCAATAAAGTGGAATACAGTAGTTGTTCGGTGACTGAACTGAACGAAAAATAACGAGGGGACTACCGATGCATAATATTTTTTTTATGAGATGTAAAAATAAAAATTACTCAAATTCAATTACAATGATTACTTTTCGAATTTCTCTAATTGTGACTTGAAATTACATAAAAGTTTGAAAAAAGTTTTTTTATTTGTTGAACATGATTTTGCCTCCATTAACCCCACGGTGATTTCGGTTTGTTTTGGTTTTTTGACGTTTGTCTGTTTTTTAACTGGGCTACGTCCCAGTTATCGAGCGCCCAGATAAAAAGTAGCCCAGTTAAACAACGCCCAGTTACCGAACAACTACTGTAACACGAAGCTTTTTCCAAGAAATTTTTGGAAAAGGAGTTTTATTCTCTCAGTCTGCCTAAATGCGATACAACATTATAGAAAGCAATACAATCACAAAAACAGCTAAATATTACCAAACCAACAATCTGTTTGTGTTTGGACTCGATTGAAACAAAAACCAACTGAATTGCACAATAAACAGGGTGACCACTCAAATTCCATTTTCAAATTCCCGACTTTTTCCCGACTTTTTTCCAGACTTTTCCAGGATGCTCAAATAATAGGCATTTGTTATCTAAATAATGATTTCAAACAAAAAAACTTCCCATAAAAAACTCAATATTAACCACCGAAAAAAAAAATCTCAATGAATTTAAAAAAATCCAAATATAGGCATTTTTTGTAATTACAGAAATTAAACAACAATTAAAAAAACTTCAAAAATTTAATTTCATTATTATGATTCAGAGTAGAAACCCAAACAATTAGTCTTTGAAAAAATAATCGAAAGTTCAACAACACTTAACACTTCCATGTTATTTTTTAAATTGATAAACGTATAGTTTTTGATACTTCGTTTCAACTGGAAGTGACAAAAAGTTAAAGATAACTGAACCTAAAATCTCGATCCTATTTTTTTTAAACTTCATCATCATGTTAAATCAAAGAATGATTTATTATTCATTTGAAGGATTTAGAAAAATGTCAAGGTATTCATAACAAAATGTTTTTGCCAAGTTCCCTTTTTAGTTTTGTAATTTTTGATATTCAATTTTCTAATAAATGCTAATTTATCTAGTGGTCAGTATTTAACTGTTTGTTTTTTCAATCAAAATTCAATTTTATATGATTGTATGATTTCCCACTTTTTTAAGCAAAATGTTTGATGAGACTATTTTTTAAACAATTTTATAGCAAAAAACTCAAAATTTCCTTGATTTTTTTTTGCAATTTCAAAATTTTCTTTTTGTTTTAAAAACGTATTTTTTTCAATTTTGGATTTTATGCGATAATTAAGTTTTCCGAAAACTGAAAGGTAAATGTAATTTACCCAAACTCACAAAAAAAAAGTTGAAGGGTAACATTTGGAAAAAAAAACATATTTTAAATTACTTAATGAATTAAGTTATACCATTAATAATATTTACAAAAAAAATCATTGCCACATTCAATTTGGAATCTGTTTTCAAATATTCAATTTATGTGACAAAATTAAATAGAATCTATTAGGATTTATTTTCATATTAGTTTTTCATTGACTATACCTCTTGTTTAATGAACAAAAAATGATAGCGATCATTTGATTCATAGAAAAATATTATGAAAATCTGTGTCAAAGACCCCAATAATCATTAAGATTTCGAATATAAGAAAGAAAGAAGAAAATATAAGAACAGCTTTTTAATACTCAAATATATTGAAATAGTCAAAAGAACCTTAAATTTAAAGAAAGTTACTAAAGCAGAAATGAGTGACTTCAATTTTAAAATTGTTCAAAAGTTGAAAAATAATTTTCAAACAAGTTTGTGCAGAATTTCCGACTTTTCCCGACTTTTTGACAAAAAATCACAAATTCCCGACTTTTTCCCGATTTTTTGCGGATTTTGGCGAATTCCCGACTTTTTCCCGACTTTCCCGATTTCCCGACTTGAGTGGCCACCCTGATCAACAAACAGCTCCTAATCAAATGGGTTTCATGATTCCTTCCGCGGCCGATTCTTGCGGAGTTGTTTTTGGCTCCAGGGTCAACATCAGTTGTCGCAACGCCGGTGCCCATTGAACGCTCAATTTTCCGTGATCCACAATGATAGCCCGGTGGATGGAACTGGCCAACGTTGAGTTTCCATCCGTGAGTGCTGCAAGCAAAGAATGTTTTGAACATTTTAAAAATAATCTTCATCAAATTAAATTACCTTTTGCAAAGCGAAACAATTTCCTCATTAATGCATCCCCCAAATCCTTCCAGCTGATGGAATCCAGCCTTCGTTGCACTCCAGCCTGTGTCGAACTGTCAAGCTTTCCAACAAAGTCCCGGAATGTCCGCTCCACAAGTTGCTTCATTTCTTCGTCAGAGGGAAATTCCGTTTCGGCCTCCGTCGAACCCGGTTGTGCAACTTTCGGAGGTGTACCCACTGCCGCCACCGGTGGAGGAGGCCCCACCACTGCTGGAGGAAGGCCGACACCACCAACAGGTGGCCTACTTTGGCCGGCAGTGGCAGCCGGAATAAACTGAGGCAACGAACTTGCTCCGGCAGCTGTCGTTGGAGGAAGCGTGGTGGTCGCTGCGGATGTTGCCAGCGGAAAGGCAACTCGCTTGTTGAGGTTGAATTTGGTGGGTGGTGGGGTGCCGGTTCCGGCATAGCTCAGCTTGGGAGGGTCATTCCAGCCGGGGTCGTGCGCTGGTTTTAGTAAAATAATGTTATTGTTTGTATTGTGAATGCTAACAGCACATTGCTTACATTTCGTCGCACTGCGATAATTTTCCCCACTCATTTTTGACTATTTAACAAATTTTCTAGTTAAGTTATGCAAATTTTCTTTCACAAAATTGAATCCAACCACTTTCGAAACTTCTTTCGAGGAAAATATAATTTGAAATTGAAATCGCCTTCGTGTTCAATCAAAATAAACAGCTGTCAAACAAAATTTAATTACCACAGTGCCATCTGTATTTTCAGCATCAAAGATTGAACACGGTTAAAAGAGATTGGTATGATTTTGTTTCGATTTACTCAAAACAGGCGGGAGCGAATGACCCATCATGTTAAAGTTCCCCTATAAGGCTTTCTAGGCCCAGTGAAAAAAATATAATTTAACCCAAAAATGACGAACTTCTCGTCACAGTGTCCTGATGCAAACAATGATCGAGCTCGAGCTGTCACAGCCCTGCGAAGTATGTTGGCTGACATATCGGGCGGTCAGTCAAAAAAACCAGCTAGAAGTCGCCTGAAAAGTTTTTTGTCAGGCGACTTCTAGCTGGTTTTTTTTGACTGACTGCCCGATATGTCAGCCAACATACTTCGCATGGCTGTGACATCTACAGCTCGAGCCAAGTCTTGAAATAGAATGAAAGGAGGGGACGAAAATGAGGGAGAGAGAGCTACATGTTTGCTTCTCCCAATTTTTTGTCGTTTTGTGCAGGTTTGGATCAACAACAGTAGAGGTCAGCTGGAAATCAGAAATATAAAGTCGTTTTGTGCAGGTTTGGATCAACAACAGTAGAGGTCAGCTGGAAATCAGAAATATAAAAGCCTGCTGGTGCACGGGACGTCCAGCTGGAACCAACTACCTCCCTGACTGAAAAGTTCGTCGGACGTCCGTCGTTTGTCGTCCGTGCAATCGTACGACGTCGCACGACAATGTCGTGCGACTTTCGCGCGAATGTCATACGTTTTTGCACCAAAATGTCGTATTTGTCGTGCGATCGATGATCGAAATTGTACGACATTGTCGTACGACATTCGACCGACGTCGCACGGTTTTGTTATTTAGGATGTCGTGCCTTTGTCGTGTGATGTCATTTCGGGTTTTTAGGTTAAGTTGCAGTAAAAAATAGATATTTTTTTTTATTTTTTTTTATTTTTAGATGTATTTTTATTGTAAATTTCACTTTTTCACTCGATTTAAAATACATTCATTAATTTTACTTGTGTGTCGCGATCTCCACGTAGTTTTTGGCGTTGTCTTCCAGTTGGTCTTTCAGCTCATCGCTCGGCATCTTGGCCGGAAGTTTTTGGCGTTGTCTTCCGGGTCCGGAATTTGCCAGCCATCATTTCGAGCCGACCGCCACCGTTTATGTCCCATGGATTGATGGCCACCGGAGTACGGGACAACGTCGGTTTACGTACTTCCGGAGCAGATGTTTATGCGGTCGTTACAGCTTCCGTTCAACAAACTGCGTGGGACAACACAAAGACGCTGGTTTGTTAGCAGGATCAGATTGGAAAATTTTTGGTTACCTGAAAAAAGATAACGTCATTCGGCTGAATCATCATATCCAAATCATACCTAGAGTTTTGAAGTTGAAACAAAGGGAATCTCATGACAGATATAATACTCAAAAAATCTGTGAAAATTCATAAAATAATTAATTGTGGAATATTCAAAAATTTAACTTTCAATGTAAAATTTTGAAAAAAAATTAAAAAACAGTTAATTAAAACTTATAATTTTTTTTAGAAAATAAAGATAAAAGAAAGTTTAAGACAACAAAAAATTCTAACATTTTAAATTTAAAATTAAAAATCAACATCAACGCATGGGTTTTCTCCAAAGTTTTATGGAGAAAACCCATCTGGACCTGTTTAAATATTTTTGATTTTTTTAAATTTAAAGTGCATGTGTTTCTGAAGACCCCAAAGTCTATGCTTTGAGGATGCTAAGAACTTAAAAGACTTAAATTTTAAAATGTTCGAATGTTTAAATTAATCGTAAAAATTTAAAATATCTGAATAATTTAAAAAAGAAAATTAATCTTTGACATTTTTGAAATTTGCAAATATCAAGAATTATAAGAATACACTCAAAAACCCGATGGTTTGACACCAACTGTTGTCAAACGAAAGGGGTCACTTTTTAGTTTGACACCCATTTTACAAACGAAAAAGTGACCAACCACCGGGGGCTGAGTGTAATACAATATAAAAATTTAAGAGATTAAAAATTGTGGAACCTAAGTATTTCAAAATTATAAAATTTTTAGAATTAAGAGTTTCAGAACTTAAAAATTATGAAAAACTAAAATTCTTAAATTCTATAAATCTTTAAGTCTAAAATTTAAAAATCCTTAAATTCTAAAATTCAAAAAAAAATATTTTTAAATCCTAAAATTATAAAAAATGCTAAAATTGAAAATTTAATAATTTTAGAATTTTAGAATTTTAGAATTTTAGAATTTTAGAATTTTAGAATTTTAGAATTTTAGAATTATAGAATTTTAGAATTTTAGAATTTTAGAATTTTAGAATTTTAGAATTTTAGAATTTTAGAATTTTAGAATTTTAGAATTTTAGAATTTTAGAATTTTAGAATTTTAGAATTTTAGAATTTTAGAATTTTAGAATTTTAGAATTTTAGAATTTTAGAATTTTAGAATTTTAGAATTTTAGAATTTTAGAATTTTAGAATTTTAGAATTTTAGAATTTTAGAATTTTAGAATTTTAGAATTTTAGAATTTTAGAATTTTAGAATTTTAGAATTTTAGAATTTTAGAATTTTAGAATTTTAGAATTTTAGAATTTTAGAATTTTAGAATTTTAGAATTTTAGAATTTTAGAATTTTAGAATTTTAGAATTTTAGAATTTTAGAATTTTAGAATTTTAGAATTTTAGAATTTTAGAATTTTAGAATTTTAGAATTTTAGAATTTTAGAATTTTAGAATTTTAGAATTTTAGAATTTTAGAATTTTAGAATTTTAGAATTTTAGAATTTTAGAATTTTAGAATTTTAGAATTTTAGAATTTTAGAATTTTAGAATTTTAGAATTTTAGAATTTTAGAATTTTAGAATTTTAGAATTTTAGAATTTTAGAATTTTAGAATTTTAGAATTTTAGAATTTTAGAATTTTAGAATTTTAGAATTTTAGAATTTTAGAATTTTAGAATTTTAGAATTTTTGAATTTTTTTATAATTTTAATATAAATATTTTTTTACTTAAAATACTTCAAAATTTCAATAAAAACAAAAGTTAAATCAACTGAAAACAATCTAAAATGCATTTTTCTGCATTGATAATCATATTTAGCATGTTTGGGCTAGAATTACAATATTTTGAATTTTTATGGAGTTCCAATGCACAGAGCCGCAAAAACTTTTTTTTTTTCGCGAAAAATAAAATTTTCATCAATACTTAGATATTTTGAAAACTGATGATTGCAAAACAACTGGATAGGTGTATAATGCATTTTAAAACACTTTTTTCATTGAAATGTTGAAACCATGGCTCGTAAATTCAATTTTTAAACTTTTTATTTTTTGCCCTTCCCCCTCGACTTTGGTCAGAGGCGAGGGACATAAACTTCAAAAAATATTTGCAACGGCCTAAAAAAATATAAAAAATATAAAAAAAAATCTGTAAAATATTATTCAGGATGTTGGTAGTTTTTAAATTTTGAAACTCATCATCGAGATAATCCTGGCGGCGCACTTATGTTAGAGTTTTTTTTATTGTACAATTCTGAAGTCCACTAATCATAACACCCAATATTAGCCCTCATACTTTCCGTCTTCCAAGCTCAATCTCGATACTTTGAAATGCGCCTCTTCCATCATTTCAATGACTTAAAGCAACAGTTCTATTGATTAAAACTTCCGGTGGATCAGAAAAACCGCCACGAGATGATTATTCTGTACCTCTTTTTCTCTTACCTTGGGTAGAACTTTTGACACTCGGTGTTTCATCCTCCTCCTCCTTTGGAATGAACCATATCCTCCATAAGCTCGGTTCCTTCCGGTCCCGTCTTCCGCCACGAAGACCTGGCCCGCCGGATTCATGCGTCTCGTCCTCCTCCCCCACCGCCACGAAGACCGAATTCTGAATATCTGGAACATAAGCTCGAACATAAGAAACTATAATTTGGCCACTTGCCCACTCCGGCCGGAACTTTTCGACAGAAAAAGAAGCACAACTTACCTATCAACCGGTCAAAATCCTTCCGAAGCCCAACATCAACAATAACGGGTTCGATTCGGTTGCAATCAAGTCCAAACAAGACCAGCTGAAGAGAACTGTCAAACTGTTTGCGTCGACGAAAATCGTGACGTCGAATTGAAGGAAAATCGATGGAAAAAAAAACAATGTCGGGCATGTCGAGTGTTTGTCGTACGTTTGTCGTCCTTTCGACCAATCGATATCGAAACGGTAAAATCAAAACCGCGCGACAGCTTGTACGACGTGCGACATTTTTCAAACAGGGTTGAGCTGCGACAAGACTCGCGCCGCGTCTTACAAGGAGCATGGAATCGATCTCGAAAATCTACCGGAAATCGTTCTGTGATCAATCATCCGGATGGACCATTTCATGATGTCTAGCTTGGAGAGGACAATTACGGCGCTTTTGATTCTCAAATTGGTGGCTGGTTCTTCCCATTTTGACTCTATCCAGGTTTTTAAGCGAAGATGGCGTTCGTATGTTGAACGTCCAAAATGTCAAAATCGCGCAGTAGCACCAACATTAGAAAAAAAAATGCGGCTGTCATGCCATTGCACACTTTTTTCGTAATGTTGGTACCACTGCGTGATTTTGACATTTCGGGTGTTCACCATTCGAACGCCATTTTCGCTTAAAAAGCTGGATAGAGCTTATTCAATCGATACCCGCAGCATCCCGCATCAGCATAACTCTCCCGGTGAGAGGACACAACGGACCGGATTGAGGTCCCTCGACAATGAGACCACTTATTTTTGTTTTATTCAGACGGAAATCCATCCGTAATCAGCAACTTAACCAAGACTTTTTCCCTTCTGCGTCTTTTTTCTGAAGCTGGAAACTGACTGAACTTCATAAATTACCCCAAATGAAACAGTTCTAGTGGTAGTATAGAACTAAAAACCAAAATTTTAAGCAATAATTTGATCTAAAGCGTTCCATTTCCTTGGCAGGTCAGAAAAGATCAGCCACGTTTTTCTAATCATCCAAAGCCGTCAAAACAAAAAAGCAAACACACTGATTCAAAATCACTTAAACATGCTTGTCAGATATTTCGCGACAGAAAATCGTCGCGAGAGTTAAACTTGCTCAATTCGGTTTAGTGCCGCGGCGACAATATGTCAAAATCAGTACATTTTCGATACCCTTTTAAAAGTGTGACGACGGATGAACTTGAAAAAGGTTACTTTTGACTTTGAGTGTATACACTTTGAGGGTATAGAGTTATCTAAGCCCGATCTCACGCACACTAGCGCACCATTTGTTTTGCTGGCGGGTACAAAATTTAACCTCAATCTTTTTCGTGTACGTACACGCAATACATGCGCACGTAGATAACTCTATACCCATTTCATTTCTTTTTCGCGCGACTTATTTAACCGTGTAGGAAAAAAGTCTCCAAACCACAATCAGCTCGCCCCTCGATTACCGTTTGAAAAGCGCGCCAAAACGCCTCATTGTTTTCCAAACTCGTGGTATTTGCGGACGTGTTTTTTTGTGCATGGTGCTTGAAAATTAGTTGATTAAAGTGGAAAATCTATAGATTTAGGTGAAAGTTTTGAGAATTTGCACGATTTCTTACGAATAAAAAGTTGACCAAAATGTTCGAGCTGGGTAATCTTTCCGGCGAGGCCAGCAGCAGCCTGCTGACCAATAGCACTTCCGGTAAGTTTTTGCTTTGCTTTTTGTCCTACTTCCGGCGCGAATAAAATGTTTCCGTGACATCGGTCAGGAATTCACGAGGACCACAGCATGACCGGCAGCATCGATGGCAGCGCCGGGATGGGGGGATCGTTTCTGGAAACTTCCGCCGAATCCGGCGTTCCGTGCAAGTCGGAAGAGGACGGCGGAAGCCAGCTACAGGAGGAACTCGCGGGTGGCAGTTCCGGCGGCGGCAGCTCGGTGTCTGGCTTCTACACGGTGGAATATCCGGTGACACAGGTCAACGGATGCCGCCAGTATGGGCCGCCGCGCAGTTGGCGGGGACCGTCGCCGGGCTACGGTTGCGAGGTCTACGCCAAGCGCATTCCGGCCAACTTTACCGAGGTGAACCTGGTGCCGATCTTCGAGCGGTGCGGACGGTAAGAGGGGGTTTTCCGCGGGAGGGCGAATTGGAGGGAAAGAGAGCAGACAAGTTTTCATTCCCCATTTTAAAACCCCAGATTGTACGAGATCCGGCTTATGATGGACTACAACAACCAAAACCGGCGCTACTGCTTCGTGCGGTACACCAACGAGGAGGACGCCCGGCTCGCGATCGAGCTGCTCAATCACCACTTTGTGCGCGGCAACAAGACGATCGAGGTCCAAAAGTCGTTCGAAAAGTGTCGCCTCTTTGTGGCCAACCTGCCGAAGGAGTTGGACCGCAAAACGATCGAGGTTTCGTTCCGGTCGCTGTTCCCGGAGATGACGCGCCTCGTGATGCATAACCGGATCGCGGACGGCACGACGAACCGGGGCTTTGCCTTTATGGACTTTCCGGACCACGGGTCGGCGTTGCGCGCCAAGAAGCAGACCACGCCGGGCTGCCTCCGGATGTGGGACCGGGACATCAAGATCGTGTGGGCGAATCCGCAGCGCGCGCTGGACCACTCGAACGCGGACGAGGTGAAGACGCTGTTTGTGCGGAACGTCGATCTGCAGGTAGGGTTACAGGCAATTTTCGTCAAGTGGACAAGTTATTCATTTAAACAAATTTTCTAACATTTTTATAGGTAAGCACCAAGGAACTCTACATGCTGTTCTCCCGGGTTGTGGACCGGCAGGACATTGTCAAGATTTCGCGCGTTCGTGAGTTTGCCTTTGTGGAGTTTACGCGGCGCTTCCACGCGGCCTTCGCGATGCATGCCGTCCAGGGCTTCCAGCTGAACGGGTACACGCTGGACATTGAGTGGGCGATGCCGCCACTGCGGTAAGTTTTATTTTTCATTTTTGTTCTGTAAGGTTTCGCGAGGGTAAAGGTTACGCTTTCCTCATTGAGGAAAAAATATAAAATCACTCGAAAATTGAAATTCTTAAATTCAACTCCTAGATATACCCTCACGTATACACATCGACTCATTATCATCTTTTGAGAAAATGTCTGACATGCTTTTTGTTCACACGAATATGTCTGCTTTCGCCAAACGGATTTTGTCCAAATTTGTTGCGTTAGGTCTGATTTGGGGTCCCATAAGTTCCTATTGAAAATTATAATTTTAAATGACTTAAAAAGTTCTGCTAAAACTGCTTTTAAATCAAAACGAATACAAAAAGAGTGAAAATTGCCCAATTTCCAATAGGTGGCAGTACTAAGCTTCCCTGTTAAACTGAATTCCGGCGGTCGTGCGATTCGAAGCGTTCTCTCGATGTCGATTGTGTCCTGCCATTTTCGAGCGTTTGTCGTGCATTTGATCGAATGTCAAAGGTGACATCTGCAATTTGTGTTAGTACTAGTAGGCTACGCAATTTGATGACAAATCAGTTTTTTCCAAGTCCAAGTCCAGAAAAGTTTATGTTTCGTGAATTTTAATTAAAAATTCCTTTTAAAACGATCCAATCTGCTCCAAATAGCACTGGAAGACGTTCTACACTCAAACCCCGATGGTTTGACACCAACTGTTGTCAAACGAACGGGGTCACGTTTTAGTTTGACACCCCTTTTACACAGAGTTCACACTTACTACCAAACGATTGTTTTGATAGTGTGCGTGAGCGCCGTGTAAAAGTGACAGTTCGTCACTTTTTAGTTTGACTTTGATTAACCAACGGGGTACAAACTAAAAAAGTGTCAAACGAAAAAGTGACCAACCACCGGGGGTTGAGTGTATTTAGTAATGGGTTCGATGTTTAAGTGCAAGCCCCACGATTCCAAATCCAGGGACTTTTAGGACTAGAAAAATGATCAAATCAAAAAGGTATCGTGAAGTTAAAAGTGAGAGTGTTTGCGTGCAACATGGAGTTAAACTTTTCCAAGTGCCATGGTAATCTTCACAGAAAGTTTAACTCCATGTTGCACACACTCTCACTTTTAATTTCTCGATATTAAAATAGCCTTTTTTGTTTCTCTTATTATTTGCTAATAAGAATCCTTTTAATAGGTTTCAACTTTAGTCTCTAACAGCAAAGCTTTGACTGACTCATAGAATTTCCAATCCAACGATCTGTTGATTTGTGGCACCTCGGATGAAATTCGTTTCCTTGTACAGATTATATGGCGGGTAATTAATTATACAATAACAACAAATAAAAAGCTATGAAAAATAGATTGTTTTAATTTAATCAACATAAAATTCCGAAACGTGGGCGTCCGACAATCGCAGGACATTCTAAAAAACAAAGTCGCCCGAAAACGGCCCGACAACGGCCCGTCAACGTCGATTTTCTCGAAAGCCGATTTCGTCGATCGTCGGACAAAGTGTTGCAAATACGCACGAAAAGCGCCCGAATTCCGTCGGACAAACCGCCGGAATTCGGGCCGTTTTGTCGAGCCGTCGGACGGATTTCGGGCCGTTGTCGGTCCTGTCCGTCTGTCAGGGATTCTTAGCCTAAGCTTTTATGGCAGCAATGCTTTTATAGCATTTTGTTTGCAGGTATTCGTTTTACGTCGACTCGAATTTGAGGGTAGGATTTCGGCAGCTTGCGTACACTGTTTACATTTCTAGTTTTTTTTTTTTTTAAAGACCTATAAGCTATTGTGTTTCATTTGTTTATAGGACCTATTAAAAAAAACTCTATATTTTAACGTCGTGGGTCTCTGTTATTGTTTGTTTGTCTATTACTTGTAGCATAAAGGAAACTTTTAAGAAAGCCTTTAAGAAAGCCTTTTCTATTAATTCTTGGAGGAAGGCATTAAACACTGAGTCTAGCACCGTTTAAAAAAAAAAATGATAGATAGACAAATCCAGCGAAAGCTCAACGCTGCTTTTTGATGGTGAGAGATTTGACAGCTCCCATACTAAATGTCTCGATTTTCATACTTTTTGTTAATTATCTTTAAAAATAAAATACTTAACATATGAAAACTATATATTTTTGGTGCCCAAAATTCCTGCTGAATCGAATGGTGTACTTATTTCGATTGCAATTTTTTTGAGCAGTTTTCATTTTAATAATATTCTAGACACATTTTGTGCACCTAATCAATCAATACTTTTATCATAAATAATCATTTTATTGCTAAAAATTGAGTTTTCCTAAGCTCCCATATTCAAATATATGGAAGCTGTCATTTCTAACACCATTGGCCACCTAGCGGCCATTTCAAACTGGATTCATCTATTGCAATTTGCCTGGTGGTGATGGTGATCTTAGCGCGTTGCAGACTGGATTTCGTCATGTATGTGTGATAGTTTTCCAGCCCGGGTTGCTTAGAAATTGACAATTCTACCAGAACAGGACAGGTAGCACAATGAAAGCCATCCCATCTCCACCATTCACCGGGGAAGGAAAAAGGAAGCAGAGCACAGGGAATGTTGATGCTTGACATACTTAAAAAGGTAGCGAAACTGCAGGCTCATTTTTCCCAGCCCTATAGTGGAAATCGATCAAATTGACCGTTTGACCAACCAAAAACCTTTAAAAAAAATGATACTTTAACCACCTCAGTGATTGGTACCTTCCTCCTTGCGTTGCTGCCATAAAAAGCGTAGGCTAACGAGCTTTTTGCTGCCATCTGTTGGAAATTTTAAGAATCATCCAAAAAACCACTGCGGTGGAAGATCCGGCCTACATCATCAACCGAAACTTGTCCTTTTTTATATCTAAAAAAATGTAATTCATATTATAACTTTTGAAATACTTCACTAAACTACATAACATATAGATACAGTCCAGAATCGATTATCCGAAGGCCTTGGAAAAATTTCACCTCGGATAATAGAAACATAGGATAATCGAATGAAGATTTTTTTTTTCGTTGTCTTAGTTTTGATTGATGAGCTTTAGTACGATTTAGAATATTGAAATCCAAGATGGCGGCCAAAATGGCGATGATAAAATATCGAAACTGCATTTTTTTGCCTTCCTCACTGAGGTAAGGCTATAATCCTGCTCTACAAATGAACTTTGAATAAAAACGTCGTAGACCCACCTTCATGTATACATATCGACTCAAAATCGAAAACTGAACAAATGTCTGTGTGTATGTGTGTGTGTATGTATGTATGTGACCAACAAACTAGCTCATGCTTCTCGGCACTGGCTGGACCGATTTGACCCGAACCTGTTGCATTCGACTTGGTTTAGGGTCCCATAGATCGAGTTTTATACAGATTGAAGTTTTGATAAGTAGTTCAAAGTTTAATTAAGAAGATTATATTTATTTATCTTTATCTTCGTCTTGAACAGACTGTTTCCTAACAGCTAATTAATTTCTTAAAACTATCTTTCGTCATATTTAAAACAAAACGGTCAGAAACTACATTAAACAAACGACAGCATACATCAAATGGTTGGTTGTGTCCATACACAGTATGGTGCACAGATAGACGAAACATAGACGGATTTCGACGAAGATTACGTGGTGGAACATAAACGATCAGAAGTTGAGACAATTTTTGACAGTCCAGCCTTTTCGTCAAAAGATCGAAGATGAACAGCTGCTGCATCCTCTGTCTCCTCTTCAACAGCGTGTCCAGCCCCAACAGACGACGGCGATCCTCGATTGATGTCTGCTCCGGCGGATTCCTCCACGGCAGCGTGCGTAATGCTAGTCGCACAAACGCGCGTTGCACCCTCCAACCTGGCGATGTGAACATTGTGATATGGTGCCCACACCTGGGCAGCATACTCCAACTGGCTTCTGACTAGGGCACTGTACAGAGCCTTTAGAGCGTGGATGTCTTTGAAGGCAGTCGTATTTCTTCGGATGAAACCAATTGTAGCAAACGCCTTAGCCGTGACGGAATAATAGAAACATAAGTTATGTATAAAAATGTGTTTTCACATATATCCGGATCTCACTTAAATGTATGTAAACTATATCCGGATCCACCATCCGACCCATCGTTGGTTAGTTTATCAAAAGACCTTTCCAACAAGTTCAAAACATTGGAGATCTGGCAACCCTGTCTTGAGATATGTTCACTTAAGTGATATTAATGTACTTTTTTACTCCGGATCTAAAAAAGAGATGAAATTTTTGTACAATTCTCGGGTGAGTTTTCAAAAAGCCGTAAGAGCCACCGTGACCTCCGACACTAATTTTAATTTTAATCCAAATTGAAACGAAATTTCATTTATTTTTAATTTAGAGCACTTGAAGGACATGCAGATGAACAATCTCAAACATTTTTGGAAATGTTTTTTCGTAAATAGGTCGAGTACCGTTGCAAAAAAGGCTTTGTTTACCAATGGCTCTTAGGTCTTTTTGAAAACTAATCCGAGAATTCCATCATATCAGCCATTGTTGGTAATAAGTGAGGAAGGCTCCAACCACATAGGTGGATTAAGTTAGTTTTTATTTTACAGGCAACCAACCATTCAAATTTGACTAAAATGGGGTCGCAGAATTCGAATTTAATGTATAAAGTAAGAAAATAAAAAAAAAACACAATTTTTTTGCTTGTGATTTGATTATCTGAAGTCCCATAATGGTATAATCGAACTTCGGATAATCGAGGCTTAACTGTAGTGTCTTATGAGGCCCCAAGACCGATCGAATGAGACCAAAACGATCGAAATCGGTTCTGCCACTTCCGAGATAATCGAGTTCAATTATTTTGACCAACATCCAACCACACACACACATGGTGTCGATTTCTGGAAAAGTCAGGGAAAACCTGGAATTGTCAGGGAATTTTATTTGACCTGGAAAAGTCAGGGAAAGTCAGGGAATTTTAAGCTGGGTCAGGGAATTTCGATGATCTTATAAATATTACTACAAAATTTCATTTGTTTTTGAAAATTCGCCCTTGATGATGTATTTGAATGTCTTCCAGGCCAAACTTTGCAACACTGATGATATTTAATTTTTTGTATTGGTCAGTCCGGAAGGAACGCAGAACTCCATATAAAAAAATTCTTAAGAAAAGGTTCACGATGAAAAGCGCGTAGCTTGTTTGCAATATGTTTAGGTTTAAAAATCAAATAATTTGGATTTGATTTGGATTTTCGTTCAACTGAAAATTACTAGCGCACACAGGGTGGGACAATATGAGGCAGTTGCCCCAACATCCTCAGAGATTTGTTCTAAAATTGGTTGTTTGCTTAGCATATAGGAACCATAGAGAAAACCATAAATATTGTCAGAACAATTAAATGATTTAAAAAATCAAAAGTTAGAAAATTCGAACATTTGAAAACTTAAAAAAAATATAAAATTCTAAAGCATAAAGATTCTAAATTTTAAAAATTTAAAAATTCTGATATTTTGGAATTGTTGATTTCTTAGTTTTTTTAAATTCTTATTCCAAAATTCTTAAAAAAAATTGTAAGGTTAGAAAATTTTCCAAAATTTCACTTTAGTATTCGTTATCTAAATTTTTATTTTTCTCAAAATTAAACTGAACTATGATTTAAAAACGATCCAAAGTAGTCTAATTTTGTTTAATCTAAAATTAAGCAAAATAGTGATGATGAAATGGAATTAAAAATTTAAGAATTAAATTCAAGAATTAAAGAAATAAAACAAAAATTTATGGAACAAACAGTGTTGTTACAGACTACACTCAACTCATTTTTAAACATACTGACTCTGAATATTTAAGCAGGCCAAGGATTGATACCTAAGAGCATGCAATGGCACTGGCCTTGTTGCGTGCTCTTCGGTTGACGTCCACGTAAGGAACATCCTGGAAGGAGCGTAACTAACTACATCCGTAGTTCTGTTAGATCATCCGAATTATCTTGATCAGAACAGTATAGCTCTGGTTCCTTGCGAGTGTCCTATTTTCTTACCTCCACGTTGGCTTGGTTTTCATGATGACCTAGCTGGTGGCCTGTGGAAACGGATCGTAAACCTTTGACCACCGCGGGTCAGAGTCGAGACGGCTAAAAGAAAGGGGCGCGACAATGTCGGAAAGGGAAGTAATTTGTGATTGTAGACGGTATTGTTTTGATTCGCAGTATGTTAAGTCAACTGCTGTGGATGTACCTGAAACATCGCACAACGGGGTTTCTCTTCTCTTCATTCTCAGCTACCACCTATCTCCTATTTTTATTTTGCTCTTCTGATTCCCAATTCTTCACTGATTCTTCTATTTAATATCCAAAATTTGATTTAAATTTTACTAACTTTTGATTCTCCCTGGGCTTTGTCATAATGAGTGTCATAGGTTTGATGCTTGTTTGGCAAAGAGTATGATTTGATTCGATGTGGAATTAAAATCGAAGTGTTCAGTATATTGCTGAAGCTTCCATTTTTACACATGGACACCACTTCATGCTGCGAGAACCCACTTTGGCGTAGTCTCAGGGCTTAATCGATGGCCGGTAAGCTGTCATCGAGACAAGGAGGTTCTCTGATAGTGGAAATATCACATTTGTACAATGAACCGCTACATATGTGATTTTTCCCTATCTTAATGTGGGTGTCAGGTTAGGATGCGGATTTAAAAAAATAGTGATTGTAGAATTTAGGATTTTAACTTTAAATATCAACTTTTTATACTTTGCCTTTAGTTATTTAGGGACAAAATTAGTAACAGAGAATTTAGTAATTCTATCAGAATCGGTGATTTTCATTCAAGTAGCATAAAAACCATTCTAATTTGTCAAAATTTTCATAGAGTCTCGATCAATCAATAGTGAAATGATATCGGACTAAATTCGTTGATCTGTTGAACTAACGGTTGTCGGATTATGATTGTATCGACCATTGTTGCGAATCGAGGATCTACTGGAATTCTGACGAACAAATGGTCGTCTCTTTTTCAATTCACGAGTTGGAAAATATCAACTGTTATTATTTTTTTTTTAAAGAAGCCAGACAGGTTTTTTTTGGTTAATAATTAAAATGTCGGGGATTTGAGATAAGAGTAGCTTTCGGATAGGTTGCTTTAAATCTTGTATTCAATTCAAGTTAGGTAGTTATCCGCAAATGAATATTTGGACTTATATGAATAATTGAACATTTTGGACTTATGAATAACACACAACTGTGCGTTTATTCTAGAGTCAGATCCATACAGCGTCAGTGTTTATTTGGTCGAAGTGTACTAATTCATTGGCAGATCTGATTCTAGTTGTAATGTACGACAAGACTACTGACGGACGTGACAGGACGAGGGCCCAGTTTAGAGGTTTCGACATCAACGATGTGCGGCTAGATCACCCTCCAAAAAAAAAAAAAAATATTTACTAACTTTTGATTCTCTTATCTCTCAAAGCTTTTCCACTCTTTTCTATCAATTGATACTGCTGTAACAAACTTTGTTTTGTTTTTTTTTTCCCTTAAAAATATACTATTCCTTAATGTACTAGTAATATCAAGTCTAGTTATCATTCGCCTAATCTTTTTTGATTTTATTGCGAACTTATTTATTTGAATAATTCTTTATCTGTCCTATAAATTATCATTACTACAATCTAAGCTTGTTTTGTATCTCTATTTATTAACTATTGTCTAATTTTACATCTAATACATCTAGCTTCTAATTTTTTTTTTCTTCAAAATACGCTCATCATTCTCTTACTATTGATACTTGATTTTTATAAAATAAATTCTCTTTTACTGTCAATTGTTTTCAATCTTCACCATTTTTTTCAAACAAGTGAGGTTTGAGCCCTTACTCAATTTATGGAATGGTTAAAGGATTAACACAAATATTATTATTGTATTTTTGGTAAACTTTTATAACATGCTTAGGACCAAAAATTGTAACAAAACACCGCGACAAAAGAAATAGCAACAGATAAACACGACTCAACACTAGGAAAGATTTCAGCAGAAAACAATACACAGTAAAATAACAATTAGTTTTTGAATTCAAACTAAAAATAAAACAGTTTTTGCTTTAATGAAAGTTGATAGGCACACTATAAATGGTTAGGCGCTTATACTTACATCAAACCCTACGTAATGTACCACCCCCGGCCGAGTTAAAATGCGTAACCGGAAAGAAGGTGTGCATGCCTGGCACGAACACTCAAAGCGTGTTCTAGCGTGCTGCTCGTACTGACTCAGAGCAAGGGTGAGATGTAGGTGTAAGGGCAGTGCGTGTTCGTCGGGAACCTTGTGCATAAGATCGGTCAAGGCCCGTTCTTACACTGAAAATTGCGAATTCCTCACTGAGGTAAGGCTATAATCCTGCTCTACAAATGAACTTTGAATAAAAACGTCATAGACCCACCTTCATGTATACATATCGACTCAGAATCGAAAACTGAACAAATGTTTGTGTGTATGTGTGTGTGTATGTATGTATGTGACCAACAAACTAGCTCATGTTTCTCGGCACTGGCTGGACCGATTTGACCCGAACCTGTTGCATTCGACTTGGTTTAGGGTCCCATAGATCGAGTTTTATACAGATTGAAGTTTTGATAAGTAGTTCAAAGTTATGTTTAAAAATGTGTTTTCACATATATCCGGATCTCACTTAAATGTATGTAAACTATATCCGGATCCACCATCCGACCCATCGTTGGTTTGTTTATCAAAAGACCTTTCCAACAAGTTCAAAACATTGGAGATCTGGCAACCCTGTCTTGAGATATGTACACTTAAGTGATATTGATGTACTTTTTTACTCCGGATCTAAAAAAGAGATGAAATTTTTGTACAAAAAACGGAATGGACGTAACACCTTATAATGTGGCCCTCTTAAACCTTGCGGTTTCGTCAACGGATCCACAGGTGTGTATCGTTCTTTTTGCGACAAGACTCCGCCTCCCGGGTCTCCTAAGTGTGAAGGTATGGCACGGGGAGAGGGCACCGATTACCTATATTTACACTAAGAATTTTTGTACAATTCCATCATATCAGCCATTGTTGGTAATAAGTGAGGCAGGCTCCAACCACATAGGTGGATTAAGTTAGTTTTTATTTTACAGGCAACAAACCATTCAAATTTGACTAAAATGGGGTCGCAGAACTCGAATTTAATGTATAAAGTAAGAAAATAAAAAAAAACACAATTTTTTTGCTTGTGATTTGATTATCTGAAGTCCCATAATGGTATAATCGAAAACGATCGAAATCGGTTCTGCCACTTCCGAGATAATCGAGTTCAATTATTTTGACCAACATCCAACCACACACACAGACTTTTGCTCAGAAAATGATTCTGAGTTGATATGTATACGTGAAGGTATATCTAGGAGGTGTATTTAAAAGTTCAATTTTCGAGTGAAATTCTAACCTTTCCTTAGCGAGGAAGGCAACAACTCTAAATTTCTAATCTAATCTAATCTAATCAGACCCTAGCCCAGCCAATCTTTTGAAGGGATCCTGGAGAGTGCCTTAGGTTAGATGACGCCTAGCACCCTCTTGTCATTTATTAATATTTGTAGTGCGCCATTGCATTAGAATGCATTGAAACATCACAAGCGTTAAAGCGGCCAGGCCTACTGGGTTGAGTTTGAGCACTGAGTGTTCGAACAACAACACAATTTTGAATCGACAGGGGAGGAAGAAGCGTGGGGACACACCACCATACGCTCCGAGATTTGGTTGTATTCGTTGGGAGCACCATGCTGAGAAGGTTTGGTACTCCGGGACCCTCTGGGATGGGACATTGTATTTCCACGAATGCCCTGGACACTATTTGCTGTGGTTATAGCGCCACAACTAGCTCTATGTAACAGTATTCCTAATTCCAATCTACGATCGAACCCCGCCTCGAGCGACTTTGAATTTTCGTTCATATTCATCATTTCAAATTTATGTGTTCTTAACTTTCTCGTTGGGAGCAGATGGGCATCGAACCCAGAACCATTCGCTTACAAAGCGAACACCGTAACCAGTCAGCCACGGCCGCTGCCCATGAAGGCAAAAACTCTGAATTTGTTCAAAAACTTAAAAAAAAAACAAAAAAATCAATCTTAGAAAATCGATAATTTGTTGTGTGATCTTTCGATTGATGTATAAACCGACTGTAAATTTATAGTTTTATATCAAGTATTTCAAGAAAAATATTGACCCTTTTAAACCACAAACTCGGAACACTTCACTATTGCGGATGTAAACAATCATTGGTTCTCTCCAGGAGTACCTAGTTTTTAACAAAATAATAGCATCACAAACTGAAACTAATGAAACTCAACCTTAGTAATGTTTTAAGAAACTATTTTTGTGAAAGTATCAGTTAAATTCAGGTGTTCCAAAATTGTGGGAGGCACAATTACATCCCACAATTATGGAACAGGCAATTTGGCGACAGCGTTTTGCTGCTCTGGATAAAATAGTGTTGAAATTCAGTTTTTTTGTTTTAGAAGTGCTATTTTTACTAGTGAAATAGCAAGAGAACCAAATAATTGTCCTTAAAAGTAAATATTTTTTGAAAAAAATAATGGAGACTCGCGTCTGTTTGTCTGTGACCAAAGTTCTATGAAACCCCCACCAAACCTTTAAAAAAATATCATTTGAAAAATGTTTCAAGATATTAGAAGATGTACGCAACAACTCATCATACAATAACCACCATCTGGGAAGTAAACTGACAAACACTCGATTTGACCTCAAGATCCAATATGTAGTTTAGTACTGTAAAACTAAATAACCTATTCCTGCCAAGATAGAGCTGTCCGGCGTTAAAAAAGCACGCGCAGCAGGAATCGAGTTTGAATAATGTTGCCGATTTATTTTCAAATGAAAGTTATCCCAAAACAAATTGTTCCAGAAGATAAGAAACGAAGTTGAATGTTTGCCTCAAACCTTTATCGGAAAGTTTCTCTGACGGATTTCTTTCGTAGTATAGTTCCACTATTCTCCAATCCGAAGCTAAAGTGCGTCGTTGCTGACCCCTTTTTGTTCAGAGACGATTCGAGATTGTCTAACCCGAAGATAATGGTGTGAAATCGGGGGCTGCTAAGAAAGAATACACGATTGCAAACACGCATGGATTGTATAGTAGCATCTTTTGTTAACCTTTTTTGGCAGAAGAGTCATATCGGTTAGTTCGGAAATATTTATGAGAGCCTTAGAATTAGATGACTAGCCTTTGAAGTCCGTACTTGAAAGCACAACTGTAGACAACAGAATTCCATCAAAGATTTTCCAACGGGTAGCTTTGCCCTCGAAACCTTCAACCTCCGCCAGAACTTGCCGCATAATAATCCCGCCAGTCCCACTTGCAGAAACTCGTTCCACAACATGAAGAACTACGACTTTAACGTGCTGCTGCGCATGAAGTGCCTCGCCAACGACTGGGCCCTGCCGATCCTGCTGTTTGGGCGCATCTTCTCGATGAGCTGCGTGCAGTACGTGGCGGTCATCATTCGGGACAGCAAGCGGCAGCAGCAGGGCCACGTGTACCTGGTGGAGATTTGCACGACCGGGCTGTCGGACATCCAGAGCCGCGTGTGCGAGGCCATTTGCGCGTTCGTGCTGGAGATTGGCACGCTGCCGGCGCTCAACCTGGTGCTGAAGATCTGCCAGGATGAGATGAAGATTGGTAATGGGGACTGATGTTTGGTTTTTGGAGCGTTTTTGAACTAATGATTGCTTGGCTTTTATTTTTCAGTTGGTTCGATTCCGTCGATCGCGCACCCGGTGTTGCACTTGGCGCGTGGTGTGGATCGGCGCTTGGAACTGTTCTGGAACGAGATCGTGGACCTGTGCGAGGGCGCCCACCAGCTGTTGAAGTTCTCGTTCGACGACCTGTACGCCATGTACCGGCGAGAGTTGGACAAGGGCATTCGGTACTGCTACCTGGAGGACATTCCGATGGAGGATCGCATCATCGGCTGTCAGGACCCGAACTACCGTGGCCGCGGGCCGCTCAACCCCGATCTGGACAGCCGCGAGATCATCCTCGTCCTGTGCGATCGCCAAACCCGCACAAACTACAACTTTTCCAGCAAGAACAACTACATTGTGGAGAAGATCTCCTCCTTGGAGGCCGTCGGAACGAGCACCCTGACGTACAAGGTCCAGGCCATGCTGCCGGGACGCTTCGTTCAGGCCGGCTGTGAGCGGCTGCCCCGTAACGCAGCCGTCCCGTACGGCCACAACCAGTACTACAACACGCGACTCCCGGCAGGCAGCGGCGAGCCCACCAACACCACCGGCGCGTACATGCTCCACCCGGAAACTGGACTTCCGTACCAGCTGTCGGGCTCCTCGACCGTCGCCAACACCCTCCAGAACATCAACTTCAGCTTGCCGCCTCCTCCGCTGCCGGCATTGATTCCGCCGCCGCAGATCTACGGTCCACCGGCGCCGATGCCGCTCGTTCCGGGTTTCTACAGCCCGGACATGAACCTGCTGACGCAGGCCATGAGCCAGATGTGCTTCGATCCCGTAATTGGAACGTTGCTGGCGCAGAATATGTTCCTTTAAGCGTCGTCGGACGACTTTGTTTTTTGATCTTGTTCTATGAATTTTTGACTTTACTACTTTATGAACCAAACTTTAACCTGTTAAATGTTTCTAATCACTCTACTTACCCTTTTATAATGACGATTTCTTAAAACTTTAAATTATTGCGTTCATTCTCAACGCATACGTTACGTCTTACGTCTAAGAAAGAAAAGACCACCGAATTTTTGTTTTGTTTTTGATCTCTTTTTTATTACGTTTTTAACATTTGTTGACCTAATAAATACGCTGTTGTCGACCCGAATAAACTAAAACTGTTGTTTTTTATTTATTACTTTCGAATCTACCTTACCGGAAGTGAAGGGCTCGGAACGATCCGGGTTTGGATCAGCTCGAAACAGTTTCGAGGACAGCTTTGGGGTGCGTTCGCGGGTTGGGCTCGAAAAGTTGACGTGGTACAGGCCAAATTTTTCGCTGGAAGAGAGGATAGAAAAAGTTAGATTTTCTTTGCCGTAAAAACAGGATTTTGTTTCGCCTCATTCCAGGTCAATAGAAATCCCAAGTTTGGTGCTGATTGGATCGATTGGATTGATGATCCTTCCCTTTTCCTGTCTTCGGGAAAGTTTTTCTAAACTTATTGTGAAGGCAGACAAAAATCAAAATAAATATGAGCGCAAAATTTTTAACCATTCCCTTTTAATGATTCGCCCAGATTTTTTGTATCGTTGTATAATTATTTTTAATTCATAAAATTACATTTTATATTCTTGAAAGTTATTTGTTGTACAAAGCTATATGAATGCATTCAACGTTGCATAAATATTATTTGTTTGTTTTTAACTGAAACTCATTTTTCAAAAAAAAAAAAATGTATAGTTTCTTATTACTAAAGCTTTTCAGACGATTTAAGAAGTAAATATGTACATTTTGGCGAAATAACATTTAAGCAGCCTGAAACTTAAATCGATAAGTTGTTCTGATTTCGGCTGATTTCTGCCGAATCTCGCAGAATAATGTGTAGCAATTTTTCAACACCGGTTAAGGGGTTACATACATGTAAATCGGCAAAAATGTCAGAGGTCGGTTTGAGCACACAATTAAACTTTTTCAAAATCTGTTTTCAGGGCATTCAAATATACAGTTTCATCTATTAACAAAACAAATTTGAAGACATTTGGTTGTATCATTGCCGAGATATAGCTATTTGAAGTTAGCAGTTTCAGAAAACGGGTGCCACGATATCCCAACATTGCTTCGACCAAATCGGCTCAAAATTTTGGTGAAGACTCGTTAAACCGGTCTCGTGTGCATGACGAAGGCCGATCTTCAAGAAGTTTATTTAAAAAAAGATGAAAATATTTTTTCTGTTTTTCATATAAAAATCGCCAGTTTTTGATTTTTGTATTTTTGAAAATTCAAAATTTAAAAATCGGGCTTAGTCATGCACACGGGACATGTCTTGGGAGCTTAAATCGTCTCTAACTCAGTTAAATCATGAAATATCTTCAGGAGTGATTGAAAATCAACTTTTAAGTGGATTTAATAAATTTTTTGTAATATGAAATTTAGTGATTTTCTACATGTATGTAACCCCTTGAGGCTGGTACAAATATTCTTAAAAGTTTTTGTCACCCCCCCTTCAAAATTTTCCCGAAAAATCAAAGGGCAAAAAAAATATTTTACAATAAACTTCAAAATTTCAATGAAAATTCAAGTGCAACCAGCTGAAATCAAACTAAAATACATTCTTCTGCATTTAAAATCATTTTTAGCATGTCTGGGTTTATTAAAAAATCTTAAGATTTTTTGAAAATTTTCGATGCAAAGTCTTTTTTTTCGATACAATTTTTGTTTTTGTCAGATCTTAGATTTTTTGAAAACTAATGATTGCAAAACAACTGAACTAGTGTAAAATACATTTTAAAACACTTTTTTCATTTAAATGGGAAGACTATGGCTTGTTATTTAAATTTTTATATTTTTTTATTTTTGCCCCCAGATGTGTGAGCCAGATGTGCTTCGATCCCGTAATTGGGGCGTTGCTGGCGCAGAATATGTTCCTTTAAGCGTCGTCGGACGACCTTGTTTTTTGATCTTGTTCTATGAATTTTTGACTTTACGACTTTATGAACCAAACTTTAACCTGTTAAATGTTTCGAATCACTCTACTGACCCTTTTACAATGACGATTTCTTAAAACTTTAAATTATTGCGTTCATTCTCAACGCATACGTTACGTCTTACGTCTAAGAAAGAAAAGACCACCGAATTTTTGTTTTGTTTTTGATCTCTTTTGACAAAGAACTTTGTCCTAAGGGCTCTATTCTGGTAAGGTGTCAATCCAGAAAAACGAAAAATGTCGCGCGTTACGAAAATGTTGCATGCTTGGTACTGCGGAAGGGGTCAGCAACGAATGAAGTGTGGCAACAATGGTGCAACATTCTCGCGTGACAGTTCCAAGAAAGCAGGAGACGAGGCAAAATTTGCACCATGTTGCCACATTTCATGCGGACTATATAAGCTAACAGATAGCCTCTGAACAGTTAGTTTTGACCAAAAATCCGTCAGAGACGGATCGACGGTGGTAATTTTATTGCTCACACACACATACACACATTGAAAGACACAGGTTGTGCACCAACTTGGGAGGAATAGAACGGTCACTCGGAAACCAGAATGATTCAAGGCAATGGGGTTGGGACCAAACTGGTAGGATATTGGCCAAACCCGGAGTGGCCATGGCCCTGAGGGAAGGTTCTACCGGGGGGACATTTATCGAACCATACGACTTGGGGCAATATGGGTATCAAAATTCATGGTTTTTGATACTGGTGATGAAAATGGCCATTTTGACAGGATTGGCCACACCTAGAGTGGCCATGGCCCTGAGGGAAGGTTCTACCGGGGGGACATTTATCGAACCATACGATTTGGGGCAATATGGGTATCAAAATTCATGGTTTTTGATACTGGTAATTAAAAGGGTTATTTTGACAGGATTGGCCACACCCGGAGTGGCCATGGCCTTGAGGGAAGGTTCTACCGGGGGACATTTATCGAACTATACGACTTGGGGCAATATGGGTATCAAAATTCATGGTTTTTGATACTGGTAATTAAAAGGGTTATTTTGACAGGATTGGCCACACCCGGAGTGGCCATGGCCTTGAGGGAAGGTTCTACCGGGGGACATTTATCGAACTATACGACTTGGGGCAATATGGGTATCAAAATTCATGGTTTTTGATACTGGTAATGAAAATGGCCATTTTGACAGGATTTGCCACACCCGGAGTGGCCATGGCCCTGAGGGAAGGTTCTACCGGAGGGACATTTATCGAACCATACGACTTGGGACAATATGGGTATCAAAATTCATGGTTTTGGTACCGTCCCAAGTCGTATGGTTCGATAAATGTCCCCGGTAGAACCTTCCCCAGGGCCATGGCCACTTCGAGGCCAATCCTGCCAAAATGTCCATTTTCATTACCAGTATCAAAAATGAATTTTGATATATTGCCCCAATTTATATGGTTCGATAAATATCCCCACCTTCCCTCTGGGCATTTGAATAAATTGATTACTCCTTTATTTGACCTCCTAGCCAAATGGTGTCTTCGGAAGAGTTGTTGTACTTGATAAGGGCTATCTTTTAAAGTTATTGACATACAGTGTGACGACCTTCCAGGGTGTCAACCAAAAACTAACTCTGTTAGATGACGTTGTAGGGCTTTGGTGTATTGCGCAAAGTTGTAGAGGAGAAAAATTCATGAAAGTTTGTCAAAGGCGCCAAATTTGTAGCTAGAGCGTCCAATTTCCCGGGGTTACAAAATTCCCGGGAAACGGGAAATTTTTAACAAATTTCCCGGGAAATCCCGGGAATTCCCGGGAAATTTGAAATTTATCGAAAATTGATCTTATCCTGCTTCTGATTGATATTTTGCAACAAAATTGTATAGAACTGCAACTTTAATGTTCAAAATGAGTGTAGGGGTCAAATAATGGCTTGACTGCTTATAAAAATCATACAACTTTGTAAAAAAAAAATTAAAAAATTAAAAAATAAAATATGTAATAATGTAATAACGTTGACTCATAAAAAAATATGTTTTTCATGGCAAATAACTTGTTCTAGACCGTAATTTTATCAACAAAACTCATTTTAAGGATTTTTAGGCAAAATTTTGACTTTTTATCAATTTCACCCAAAATTTATAGGTATATTGTTAAAAAAAACTTATAAACTATGTTAAGTAAAATTTACACATTGATTTTCTTTTTCTTCTTAAAAACTTATCAGCAACCTTCGTGATTGTGTAAAATTTGAACATATTAAATATGATTTTAACAACAAATATTTTGTACAAAGTCACCCCAATATGCTAAATACAATTTTCAACGCCACTAGTTTTCAAATACTATTGAAAAACATTTTTTTCCAACAATAGTGCATGGACCTTGTGTGGCCTACCCCAGTACATGTTTTACAAAATAATAATCTTGAGACAAACCTTACCAGTTGGAAAAAAAAATAAAACAGAATGAAATCCTATCATTGATACCCCGTTTTTCTTATAAGTTCAATATGCACAGTAGATTAAAATGAAAAAAAATTAAGTTAGGTTCTCTCAGTAATATTTTTTCAAATTAAAAAAAAAATCAGGACCAAAAAGTAAGGAAAATGTATACTTCCGCTTGAATTTCGGGAATTCCCGGGAAATTTAAAAATTTCCCGGGAAACGGGAAATATTATTTTTCGGGAAATCCCGGGAATTCCCGGGAAATTTTTTCCCGGGACGGGAAATTGGACGCTCTATTTGTAGCTCTTAATCTACTACGTCATTTTTGCAAAAATGCTAAAAAAAGCACTTTTTTGTGATAACTTAAAATGTTAGCATTTTAGCGGCCTACTATGTTCTGAAGAGTTGTTTATGACATAAAATTACACATCTTTGCCCATGACAGCAAAATGTTGTGAGCCTTTATTGAGGAGTTATAACTAATTGTAAGTGATTTTGAGCATATTTTTAAGTTGCAATGTTTTCGAAATGGCAAATTTTGGCGCAAAACCGAACAATGCACATGAAAGTACACACTTTCAACTAGGGGAAATATGCCCATTTTAATCACCCCCTACATTTTCTGAAAATATCTCCGTGTCTATCGGTGTCGATTTAGAGATACAGTGGACTCTCTCGTTGTCGATCTTCTTGATATCAATGTTACTCCAGCTGTCAATAAATTTTTCAGTCCCTTCAAATAGATTGCTTTGATGTTTTGTTCTATAATTTCATAACTCCTGCTCTCGACGGTCCCTTCAATATCGACAACGAGAGAGTCCACTGTATCTCAATTTGAATTTGACGCTATTTAATCAATTTATTTATAATTTTTAAGCGGAATCTTATTGAAACGTGGTAATAATCGGTAAATTGAAAGGGTAAATTGATCGATTTTAATATTGCTTATTGCGAGATAAAATCACGTTTCTCCTTCGCTGTGAGTGACAGGAGATTATTGCCGCCTTATTACCGCAGTGTAAAAATCAGCAAGTTGAACTGAAATTCTGGTTGATTTGGCTGTCAACTTGGTTTGTTTTCAATATTTTCCAAAAAGTCAGCTCAAAACTCCAGGCAACCTTTGACAACAGCCAAAAATTTGTTCTGCGGTTGTCTTGCGGCTGTCATGCGACCATTATCTTGCGGTCGTATCACCGCACGTGAACTCTAATTATTGACGCCCGCAGTAAAACATTGTTCATGCTTAAAATTATGATACACTTTTTAAAATTATGAATAAATACATGTTTTTCCCAAAAATAATGTAAGTGAAAATTTTAAATAATTGTTCGTATTTAAAATTAAAAAAAAAAGCAAAGTAATCCACTTTAACGACCCCCGGGTCTTTTGTGGTCTCTGTTGCAAGTTTCTACTCATTTCTAGGCGTCCGAAGGTTATGTGTGGTGAGTCACTCAAAACCTCTTTTACGCAAATGGACCGACGTTTTACTTCCCCATCCGATAGAAGGCGAAAAAAGCGAAAATTAAGTATTTCCTTTTATATGTGGTCACTCTGGAAAGGTTGTCGTATTTTTTCATAGACAATGTAATTTCCATAAAAATCGATCAATTTACCCTTCAATTTACCGATTTTCACCATGGATTCATTATGATTTCGAATAACATTTATAAATAAATTGATTAAAAATCGGCAAATTCAAATTGAGATATCTAAAAATATATACACGGAGATATTTTCAGGAAATGTAGTTGAAAGTGTGTACTTTCAGGTGCATTGTTCGGTTTTGCGCCAAAATGCGCCATTTTGAAAACATTGCAACTTGAAAATAGGCTCAAAATCACTTAAAAATGGTTATAACTCCTCAATAAAGGCTCAAAACATTTTGCTGTTTTCGGCAAAGATATGTAATTTTATGTCATAAACAACTCTTCAGAACATAGTAGGCCGCTAAAACGCAAACATTTTAAGTTATCACAAAAAAGTGCTTTTTGGACCATTTTTGCAAAACTGGCGTATATCACGAGTAGATTAAGAGCTACAAATTTGGCGCCTTCGACCAACCTTCATGAATTTTTCTCCTCTACAACTTTGCCCAAGACACCAAAGCCCTACAACGTCATCCAACAAAGTTAATTATGGTTGACACCCTGGCAGGTCGTCACCCTGTATGTCAATAACTTCAAAACATAGCCCTTATCAAGTACAACAACTCTTCCGAAGACACCATTTGGCTAGGACGTCAATTTATTCCACTTAATTTTGCCATTCCGAACATTGTGCAATGGCCACTCCGGATGTGGCCAATCCTGTCAAAATGGCCATTTTCATTACCAGTATCAAAAACCATGAATTTTGATACCCATATTGCCCCAAGTCGTATGGTTCGATAAATGTCCCCCCGGTAGAACTTTCCCTCAGGGCCATGGCCACGCCGGGTGTGGCCAATATCCTACCAGTTTGGTCCCAACCCCATTGCCTTGAATCATTCTGGTTTCCGAGTGACCGTTCTATTCCTCCCAAGTTGGTGCACAACCTGTGTCTTTCAATGTGTGTATGTATGTGTGAGCAATAAAATTACCACCGTCGATCCGTCTCTGACGGATTTTTGGTCAAAACTAACTGTTCAGAGGCTATCTGTTAGCTTATATAGTCCGCATGAAATGTGGCAACAATGGTGCAACATTCTCGCATGACAGTTCCAAGAAAGCAGGAGACGAGGCAAAATTTGCACCATGTTGCCACATTTCATGCGGACTATATAAGCTAACAGATAGCCTCTGAACAGTTAGTTTTGACAAAAATCCGTCAGAGACGGATCGATGGTGGTCACATTGAAAGACACAGATTGTGCACCAACTTTAGAACGGTCACTCCAGAATGATTCAAGGCAATGGGGTTGGGACCAAACTGGTAGGATATTGGCCACACCCGGGAAACCGGGGTGATTTATTGAACCATACGACTTGGGGCAATATGGGTATCAAAATTCATGGTTTTTGATACTGGTGATGAAAATGGCCATTTTGACAGGATTGGCCACACCCGGAGTGGCCATGGCCCTGAGGGAAGGTTTTACCGGGGGACATTTATTGAACCATTCGACTTGGGGCAATATGGGTATCAAAATTCATGGTTTTTGATACTGGTGATGAAAATGGCCATTTTGATAGGATTGGCCACACCCGGAGTGGCCATGGCCCTGAGGGAAGGTTCTACCGGGGTGACATTTATTGAACCATACGACTTGGGGCAATATGGGTATCAAAATTCATGGTTTTTGATACTGGCAATGAAAATGGCCATTTTGACAGGATTGGCCACACCCGGAGTGGCCATGGCCCTGAGGGAAGATTCTACCAGGGGACATTTATTGAACCATACGACTTTGAGCAATATGGGTATCAAAATTCATGAATTTTTATACTGGTGATGAAAATGGCCATTTTGACAAGATTGGCCACACCCGGAGTGGCCATGGCCCTGAGGGAAGGTTCTACCGGGGGGACATTTATCGAACCATACGACTTGGGGCAATATGGGTATCAAAATTCATGGTTTTTGATACTGGTGATGAAAATGGCCATTTTGACAGGATAGGCCACACCCGGAGTGGCCATGGCCCTGATGGAAGGTTTTACCGGGGGACATTTATTGAACCATTCGACTTGGGGCAATGTGGGTATCAAAATTCATGGTTTTTGATACTGGTGATGAAAATGGCCATTTTGATAGGATTGGCCACACCCGGAGTGGCCATGGCCCTGAGGGAAGGTTCTACCGGGGTGACATTTATTGAACCATACGACTTGGGGCAATATGGGTATCAAAATTCATGGTTTTTGATACTGGTAATGAAAATGGCCATTTTGACAGGATTGGCCACACCCGGAGTGGCCATGGCCCTGAGGGAAGATTCTACCAGGGGACATTTATCGAACCATACGACTTTGAGCAATATGGGTATCAAAATTCATGGTTTTTTATACTGGTGATGAAAATGGCCATTTTGACAGGATTGGCCACACCCGGAGTGGCCATGGCCCTGAGGGAAGGTTCTACCGGGGGGACATTTATCGAACCATACGACTTGGGGCAATATGGGTATCAAAATTCATGGTTTTTGATACTGGTGATGAAAATGGCCATTTTGACAGGATAGGCCACACCCGGAGTGGCCATGGCCCTGATGGAAGGTTTTACCGGGGGACATTTATTGAACCATTCGACTTGGGGCAATATGGGTATCAAAATTCATGGTTTTTGATACTGGTGATGAAAATGGCCATTTTGACAGGATTGGCCAGACCCGGAGTGGCCATGGCCCTGAGGGAAGGTTCTACCGGGGGGACATTTATCGAACCATACGACTTGGGGCAATATGGGTATCAAAATTCATGGTTTTTGATACTGGTGATGAAAATGGCCATTTTGACAGGATAGGCCACACCCGGAGTGGCCATGGCCCTGATGGAAGGTTTTACCGGGGGACATTTATTGAACCATACGACTTGGGGCAATATGGGTATCAAAATTCATGGTTTTTGATACTGGTGATGAAAATGGCCATTTTGACAGGATTGGCCACACCCGGAGTGGCCATGGCCCTGAGGGAAGATTCTACCAGGGGACATTTATCGAACCATACGACTTTGAGCAATATGGGTATCAAAATTCATGGTTTTTGATACTGGTAATGAAAATGGTTATTTTGACAGGATTGGCCACACCCGGAGTGGCCATGGCCTTGAGGGAAGGTTCTACCGGGGACATTTATCGAACCATACGACTTGGGGCAATATGGGTGTCAAAATTCATGGTTTTTGATACTGGTGATGAAAATGGCCATTTTGATAGGATTGGCCACACCCGGAGTGGCCATGGCCCTGAGGGAAGGTTCTACCGGGGGGACATTTATCGAACCATACGACATGGGGCAATATGGGTATCAAAATTCATGGTTTTTGATACTGGTGATGAAAATGGCCATTTTGACAGGATTGGCCACACCCGGAGTGGCCATGGCCCTGAGGGAAGGTTCTACCAGGGGACATTTATCGAACCATACGACTTTGAGCAATATGGGTATCAAAATTCATGGTTTTTGATACTGGTGATAAAAATGGCCATTTTGACAGGATAGGCCACACCCGGAGTGGCCATGGCCCTGAGGAAAGGATTTACCGGGGGGACATTTATCGAACCATACGACTTGGGGCAATATGGGTATCAAAATTCATGGTTTTTGATACTGGTGATAAAAATGGCCATTTTGACAGGATTGGCCACACTCGGAGTGGCCATGGCCCTGAGGGAAGGTTCTACCGGGGGGACATTTATTGAACCATACGACTTTGGGCAATATGGGTATCAAAATTTATGGTTTTTGATACTGGTGATGAAAATGGCCATTTTGACAGGATAGGCCACACCTAGAGACCCTAAATAGGGAGACTGGTCTAAGCTGGCTAAATCGATCTGGCAACGTATGTTTTGAGCTTGGCAACACTGATAAGTTTTGCTGGGCGTAAAGGCAAATGCTCGTTTGGATACGTCAAACTCGTGTCTGTTTGGGTACGTCAAATTCACTTCGACCAGTCTCCCTATTTAGGATCTCTAGCCACACCCGGAGTGGCCATGGCCCTGTGGAAAGGATTTACCGGGGGGACATTTATCGAACCATACGACTTGGGGCAATATGGGTATCAAAATTCATGGTGTTTGATACTGGTGATAAAAATGGCCATTTTGACAGGATTGACCGGGGGACATTTATTGAACCATTCGACTTGGGGCAATATGGGTATCAAAATTCATGGTTTTTTATACTGGTGATGAAAATGGCCATTTTGACAGGATTTGCCACACCCGGAGTAGCCATGGCCCTGAGGGAAGGTTCTACCGGTGCCATTGTTTGAATGAATTTAATTAGAATTAATTATTCAGGATTAAATAAATTGGCAAAGAATTTAAAAATATAAATAAAAATAGCATGATTTTTAGAGTTTTGTACAAAGTTCTATGTCATATTGGTCATGTAGAACATAACCACCTGCACCTTTTTTATTACGTTTTTAACATTTGTTGACCTAATAAATACGCTGTTGTTGACCCATAAATAAACTAAAACTGTTGTTTTTTATTTATTACTTTCGAATCTACCTTTTTTTCCTGCCAGTATGAGTATCCTAGAACAGAATTTTCGAAATCAAACTTATTCATGATGCTCAAGACCACTCTTGGAACGATCTGGCCACTTTGGGACCGGTTCCAGGTTCCCTGGTATAACCCGGAGTACGGGAAGATAAGAGATTATTCGTGGAATTTTTTTTTTCCTGCCAGTATGACTATCGTAGTACATAATTTTCGAAATCAAACTCATTCATGATACTGAAGACCAATTCTGGACCGATGTGGCCACTTTGGAACCGGTTCCAGGGTCCCCGGAGAAATCCGGAGTACGGGAAGAATTGTTGTTGTTCGGGGAATATATTTTCCCTGCCAGTATGAGTATCTTAGTACATAATTTTCGAAATCAAACTCATTCATGATACTGAAGACCAATTCTGGACCGATGTGGCCACTTTGGAACCGGTTCCAGGGTTCCCGGAGAAATCCGGAGTACGGGAAGAATTGGTGTTGTTCGGGGAATATATTTTCACTGCCAGTATGAGTATCTTAGTGCATAATTTTCGAAATCAAACTCATTCATGATACTGAAGACCAATTCTGGACCGATGTGGCCACTTTGGAACCGGTTCCAGGGTCCCCGGAGAAATCCGGAGTACGGGAAGAATTGTTGTTGTTCGGGGAATATATTTTCCCTGCCAGTATGAGTATCTTAGTACATAATTTTCGAAATCAAACTCATTCATGATACTGAAGACCAATTCTGGACCGATGTGGCCACTTTGGAACCGGTTCCAGGGTTCCCGGAGAAATCCGGAGTACGGGAAGAATTGGTGTTGTTCGGGGAATATATTTTCACTGCCAGTATGAGTATCTTAGTGCATAATTTTCGAAATCAAACTCATTCATGATACTGAAGACCAATTCTGGACCGATGTGGCCACTTTGGAACCGGTTCCAGGGTTCCAGAATTGTTCTTGAGTATCATGAATAAGTTTGATTTCGAAAATTCTGTACTAAGATACTCATACTGGCAGGGAAAATATATTCCCGAACAACACCAATTCTTCCCTGGACCCTGGAACCAATTGTTCTTGAGTATCATGAATAAGTTTGATTTCGAAAATTCTGTACTAAGATACTCATACTGGCAGGGAAAATATATTCCCGAACAACACCAATTCTTCCCGTACTCCGGATTTCTCCGGGGACCCTGGAACCGGTTCCAAAGTGGCCACATCGGTCCAGAATTGGTCTTCAGTATCATGAATGAGTTTGATTTCGAAAATTATGTACTAGGATAGTCATACTGGCAGGAAAAAAAAATATTCCACGAATAATCTCTTATCTTCCCGTACTCCGGGTTATACCAGGGAACCTGGAACCGGTCCCAAAGTGGCCAGATCGTTCCAAGAGTGGTCTTGAGCATCATGGATGAGTTTGATTTCGAAAATTCTATACTAGGATACTTATACCGGCAGGAAAAATATATTCCCCGAAAAACACTATATGTTCCCGTACACCGGGTTTCACCGAGGAACCTGGAACCGGTCTCAAAGTGGCCGCATCGGTCCAGAATTGGTCTTGAGTATCATGAATAAGTTTACACTTTCACTGTGATATGAATCTAATAAATATTATCACATAATATTTCAATCTTCTGTCAAGACAAATCGTATGAAACGCGTTGAAAAAAAGTTTCTTTATTGGTTCGCCCATAACTTAGAGTAAATGGCTCTATTTTTGACTTTTCATACAAGGAATATCATTTGGACATCTGTCCCTATCTTTGGCTTTCTGAATTTTGAAAATCCGCCCTCAAGGAGCGAAGATATAGCTGATCAAAATCGACTTCCGACTTTTTTGAAAAAAAGTTGTTTCATTGATTCTTACATAACTTAGGGTAAATGCATCTTTTTTTGACTTTTCAAAAAAGGAAAATTATCTAGACATCTGTCCGCATCTTTTGCATTTTGAATTTTGAAAATCCGTCCAGGGGGAGCCGAGATACAGCTTGTCAAAGTTGGACTTCCGACTTTTTCGCGAGCATGGGAGTTTAAGTGTTAATGTATTCAATATGTTGTTTTCTCAATAAGAATATTATTCCTGTTATTCTAAATGAAGAATTCGCGAAATCCATGTTTGAATTTGTGTGATAGACTCATGCTTCTTGGCTATGGATTTTTTTTCTGTTGTATCCTATGATACTTTTACCAGACGAATTTGTTTTTTTTAAATAAAGCAAAATGTTTGCTCTACCAGCGGTTCTCAACCTGGGGTACATGTACCCCTGGGGGTACCACGAGCGGTCTCAGGGGATCCGGAAGACAAACCCCGTAATGGCGGATATTTACCCCATCTTTGCTAAAATATTAGTTTTGCATAAAATTAAAATTAGGATTTTTTTGTAAGTGGAAAATATGGATATCATGGTACGAAAACAACATTACAGTAAATATCTCTCTAAATTTAAAGATCAAGACTTTTCCTTCAAATTGTCACACAAAATACACTCTTTTAAAATATTTTTTTTTTTGGCCTGTATCTCAGCAACAAAAGAATGGATCAAAAATGTTCAAAAAAGAATGCTGTAAAGAATTTTCTCAACCATTTGATTTTTTAGAGATGAAATAGAATTAATTTTTAATTGAAAATAGCTACAACTTCAAAAAAGTATGTGTAGTATGTTTAAATCTGAAAAAATATAAAAATTCAAAGAACAAGCCATAGTCTCAACATTTGAATGCAAAAAGTGTTAAAAATGCATTTTACGCTAGTTCAGTTGTTTTGCAATCATAAGTCTTCAAAAAATGCAAGATTTGACGAAAACAAAAAAAAAAGAACGAATAAAAAATAAAGATCGAAAATTTTCAAAAATTCAAAAGATTATTAAATCAACCCAAACATGCTTAAAAATTATTCTAGACGCAAGGGAATGCATTTTAAATTGATTTCAGCTGATTGCACTTAAATTTCCATTAAAATTTTGATGCTTTCTGAAAAAAAAAATAATTTTTTGTCCCCTGATTTTTCGGGGCAACAAAAACTTTAAATAAAATGTGTACCCGCCTTATGTGTTCTAATCTAATCTAATCTAATCTAATCAGACCCTAGCGCAGCCAATCTTTCGAAGGGATTCTGGAGAGTGCCTTAGGTTAGATGACGCCTAGCACTCTTCTTGTCATTTATTAACATTTGTAGTGCGCCATTGCATCGGAATGCATTGAAACAACCAGAGTCTCGGCCCGAAACTTCAAACACGAACAAAAGCAGCGAACCGAAGATTGGCAATGACGTTTTGGAATTTTGACAGTTTGGAACGCATGAATTACCCCATTATCGGTTTCCCGCATGGGTGATGTGGAAATTGTTGCACATGGTTGAAGTTGGGAAATTTGCAACTTATTCTAATTTATGCTAAATTTAAAAATTTAAACACGAATCTACAGCGAATCGATGTGAAAACTAAAGATACACTAAAGGCACGATGATTTGATGTGCATTCTTTATCAGAATCGCGATAAAAGAGGTTTAAATTGAAAATTAATAATACAACAAATTCTGGTCTAGAATTCAACGAAATTTTGTCTGTTTGTAAGACTTACTGTTATTACCAGCCCTCTGGCACCACTGTAAACGTCTAGAACGTTTGACAGTCACCAAAACCTCGAAGAGCCCACGCATTAGTATGTGTGAAGAGCCCACCATAAACAATGCATTGTATAGAGAATGTGCATTAGTATGTGTGAAGAGCCCACCATCAACAAAGCTTTGGCTGAAGTAGTATTGGTGTATTCTGATTGTTTACATCAAAATAGTGAAATGGCGAACGCGAAAGAGGTTAACCAAAAATAATATTTTGGTGTAAATTTATTACAAAATTCGGTTGAAGTAGACACGCGAGTGGTCCTATTTATCTAGGGCAGATTTCCGGACATATTATGTGTGTGTATGAGGCCGGAGTCGAAGGAGCTCTTGAATCGGATGGCAGGATGAGCAGCCGGAGAAGCAGGAGTAGTTTTAACCAATTTAAAGCAAAAATCCGATTCGACCGGGAAATTCTGAAACCGGCATCATAACCAACTACACCTTTTTTGTAGGGGCGCGTTCTTTTATTACGTAACGCGAAAAATCGGACTTTAGACCCCTCCCCCTCGTAACAAAATTTCCATACAAATTTTAAAAATTTTGTATGGAGCGTAACACGGCCTCCGACCCACCCTCCCCCGTTGCGTTACGTAATAAAAGAACGCTCCCTAGGCTTTTTGCATGCATTCAGGCGCAATAAAATTCAAAACCAGAAAACTTTTGCAATTGAATTATGAGGAAGGCATCGACCACTGTGCCGGAAAAACTGTATCACGGGTATGAATCTTCTAGCAATTTCAATATGGCGACTTGTATCAGAAGAAAGTGAGGCATTTTCGCTAGTTCTCACTGTTCTGTGTTCTGCGTGCACGTCCGCAAATATCTACCACACACATACTAACACAAAGCGCCACCAAGAGGCAAAAGGTAGTTACGAATATTTTTTGCACTTTTGTTTAAAAATATGCGGTTTTGCAAAAACAAATAACAAAAGAACAAAACCAACTTTTAAGTGTAGTTCGACTCTCAAACTTGTAATTCGTTGCTGATTTGTTAGGATTTTTTTAATAAAAAGTTTTTTTGTAGCAACCCTTTTGGGCAGACATTTCTGTTGTCACCTTTTGGTTCCTTGGATTAGCCATGGATAATTTCACAGTGTAATAAACAGGGCAGACCACCACGCGGCGCCACCGTTTTGATTGAGAAAATGATACAGGTTTTTCGGACGAGTTTCAATCCCGTGACTGTATGGAACAGTTTATGTGGTAATTTATGAAAAAAGTAGATCAGCAAAAACATAGAAAATTTCTCACCTGTACCCCTGCAACCACTCGAAGTTATCAACAATGCTCCACGCGGTAAAGCCCACCACGTGGCACCCGTCCTCACGTATCGCGGCCAGCAGCTGGGTCAAGTGGCTCTTGTAGTAATCCACCCGGCCATGGTCATCGAGCTGGCCGTCGTCCGAGTACCCGTTTTCGGTTATCACCACCGGCGGATTACCGTACTCCGTCCGGAACCAGTTCAGAACGCCGCGCAGTCCTTCGGGGACCACGTACAGCCAGGAGGATTTGGCCCGTTTCCAGGAGGGATCGACGCTTAGCAGAAGTTTGGAGTCCTTTTCAATGGACGGCGTTGTTGAGAGGTTGTACGGGTGCGGGTCTAGCTGGACGAGGCGACTGCTGTAGTAGTTGTAGCCGAGGAAGTCGGCGGAGCCTCGTACGAAGGCCTTCGTGGCGGCGGTCATCGACGGGAGTCGGGACATGGTGCGACCTTCTTGCTGGCTGTGCTCGGCGATCTCTTTCTCCATGAGGGGTGGGTATCCGCCGGTTTCGCTGAACAGAGGGTGAGCCATCCAGCCGATCTGGGGGAGAATTGTTTTTTTATTGGGATTACACTTGAAGGTGTAATATTTACATGGTATTGAAGAGCACGATCGACCGCTTCCGATCCAGTTTGGTTGTCCGCTTGGAAGAAGTACCTTCCACTGAGGGTGATTCCAACGGATCCTTTCTGCTGAGCTCGGTAGCGTTGATTGTACAGATGGTAAGCCGTTGCATGACTCAGTAGAGTGTAGTGAACGCACAGGTATTCTCCAACTCCGGGAGCGTACACCAGCGGACCGTTGCGACCGTAGCCGTACCCGTCGACGCAGAAATTGTACGGTTCGTTGTGGGTGATCCACACCTTAACGCGATCACCAAAGTTGCGGAACAACGTATCGGCGTAGATCTCAATATACTGGACGAAAAGAGGCGATGCCAATCCTCCGAGGTTTTGCAGATACTGCGGCACGTCGTAGTGGATCATGGTCACAACGGGTTCAATGCCGGCCACGATCAAGGCATCGATTAACTTGTTATAGTAGTCGATGCCTGCTTGGTTTAACGAGGAAAGATCACCTTCCGGTAGGATCCGTCCCCAGGAGATCGAGAAGCGGTAAAAGTTGAACTGTTGAAGATCGAGTAAGATCAGTATACCAAGGATTCGCGATCACCAACGCTAAAAACTCACCCCAACCTGCTTCAGCGCTTCGACGTCGTCTTGAAATCTGTGATACGAGTCGGCTGCCACATCCCCGGTAGACTGATCAACCACCAGCTCCGGATGATCGTGGGTTAACGTGTCCCAAACCGACGCACCTCGACCGTCTTCGTTCCAGCCTCCTTCAACCTGATAGGCGGCGGTAGCCGCTCCAAAAGCAAACCACGCCGGAAACTCTGGGCTCTTACCGCCAACCAACTTCTGATCGCGATGCAGGTTGTTCGCTAGTAATCGGAGCTCTGTTTCCGCTGCAACGATCACTCCCACCAGCGCAACTAGTAATACTGAAGAAAAAACGTTCCCAGGAAGTGGCATCGTGACCCGGTTCGCACTGGCTACCGATCAGTACTGAATGTGCTGATACGCTTGAATGTACAGAGGCCTTTTGTCTACTATCAATTACTGAAATAGTTGAGAGACGCCGTCTATCGGCAATAGATTAGAGACGGACGACGGGTAGTCACAGTCGTGTGCTACAACAGCTGATTACAGATAGTGTATGCTGGGTAGAATGTGAAGTAACGGATTGATATGCTGCCTGAGACGAGTGTTGCTATCAGCTAGCAGGACTAGGTCAGGTAACGAAGTGTATGAGGAAGGAAGGCCTTAGAAGAAGTGCAATGAGTCAAGGCGGTTGTTGAAGTAGAGTAACCAACTGTATTTCCGGGAATGTTTATACAGTAGTTGTTCGGTAACGGGGCGTTGTTTAACTGGGCTGCTTTTTACCTGTGCGCTCGATAACTGGGCCGTAGCCCAGTTAAAAAGCAGACAAACGTCAAAAAACCAAAACAAACCAAAATGACCGAGGGGTTAATGGATGCAAAAATCATATTCAATAAATAAAAACACTTTTTTCAAACTTTTGTTTATTTTCAAGTTACAATTAAATAAATATGAAAAGTAAGAATTGTAAATAAATTTGAGTAATTTTTATTTTTATATTTCATCTGGAAAGTATTATTCATCGGTGGTCCCCTCGTTATTTTTTGTTCAGCCCAGTTACCGAACAACTACTGTAATTATATGACGGTTCTTCCGTATTTTGTATGACTTAACATAAATTGGGATTGCATCTGAAACATGTTTCACTACGCACTACCTAAATGTTAATGAACTTTGACGAGTTGATTTGACAGCTGATGCGGGAACGTAAACAAAGAGAAAGCTGCGAGCAGTGATCGAACACCGAGGCAGATGGATCGTGGAGATGGACGTTCGGACAGATTTGTACCGAAAGTAACGGATTGTCATTTCTGATTTTATACACTTTTCAAACAAACCCCGGCTGATCACGTTTGACGGAACCTGTCTGCTTTGGATAACTTCGTGAATAAATTTAGAAGATAGCTTTGGGGTTCGTTCTCGGGTCGGACTAGAATAATTCACGTGATACAGTCCAAACTTTTCACTAAAATATAAAAAGCAGGATAAAAAATGTAGCTTTTGCATTGAAAATCTCACCACAACTTACCTATATCCGCGCAACCACTCAAAGTTATCGATGATACTCCACGCCGTGAATCCCATCACACTGCATTCGTCATCCAAAATGGCACCGAGCAGCTGCTCCAGATGTGCCCGGTAGTACTCCACTCGATCGTGATCCTCCAGCTGTCCATCGTCCGAGAAACCGTTTTCCGTTATGAACACCAGCGGGTTGTTGTACTCTTCCTTGAACCAGTTGAGAATACCTCGGAGTCCCTCCGGAACCACGTACAACCAGCTGGATTTGGCCCGCTTCCACGAGGGTTTGACGCTGTAGATCAGCCCGGCGTCCTTGTCCAACGACGGTGGGCTCCCGATGTCGTACTTTCGGGGATCGCGTTCAACCAGGCGACTGCTGTAGTAGTTGTACCCGAGGAAGTCGGCGGATCCCTTGATGAGCTTTCGCTCCCGTTCGGACATTTCCGGCAGTCGGGACATGGTACGACCTTCCAGAAGACTGTGATCTGCGATGTCTTCTATCATGATCGGAGGATAACCACCAGATTCGCTGAACAGCGGGTGGGTGAACCACCCTAGCTGGTATTGGAGGGCTCGATCGATTACGCTTGGCGCAGTTTCGTTGCTGGCTGGGAAGAAGAATCTTCCGCTCAGCGTGATCCCAATCGAACCTCCTTGTTCCTTACGGTAGCGTTGATCGTACAGATGGTAGGCCGCAGCGTGACTTAGCAACGTGTAATGTCCACACAGGTATTCTCCAACGCCAGAAGCGCGCACTAACGGTCCGTCGATCCCGGAACCGTAACCCTCGACGCAAAAATCGAACGGTTCGTTGTGGGTGATCCACATCTTAACGCGATCACCATAGTTCCGGAACAGCGTGTCGGCGTAGATCTCAAAGTACTTGACAAACAGAGGCGAGGCCAGCCCTCCGAGATTCTGTACGTACTGAGGCAGGTCGTAATGAACCATGGTCACAACGGGTTCAATGCCGGCCTCAATAAGGGCATCGATCAGCTTGTTGTAGTAGTCAATCCCTGCTTGCTTCAGCGAGGAAAGATCACCCTCCGGAAGTATCCGTGCCCAAGAGATCGAGAAGCGGTAGAAGTTAAACTGTCGAAGTTAACAAACATTCAGTAACACCCCAATCGCGTTCACCAACCCCCACCAACTCACCCCAACTTCCTGAAGAGCCTTGATATCCTCCCGAAAGCGATGGTACGAATCGGCGGCTACATCCCCATTGTCCCTGTTCACCACCAGCTCCGGGTGATCGTGGGTCAGTGTATCCCAAACCGAGGCTCCCCTACCGTCCTCGTTCCAGCCTCCTTCGATCTGGTACGCGGCTGTGGCCGCGCCAAATTTGAACCATTCAGGAAATTTGCGATTTTCGGCGTTACCGGAAACTGGAGTAACTTCAATCAACTTGGCACAATCGATCAGCGGCGCCAAAAGCAATGCCAGAAGCACCACAAATTTGACCCAGTTCATCCTGTCGGAACGAGGTTCAGTCTGCAACTGACTCGTTGAGCTGTACTGCCCAATTATCGCTTGCGTTCATTGGTGTCCATTGTGAGATGTAAGGAAGGAAAGAAGATCAGCATAACAACATGCAAGCGAATTGTAAACAGATTCAAAAGGTGCATTATCAGCTGGGAAGGGGAGCTGATAAGCGTAAAATGTAGCGTAAATAAGTATTTTTTACCAGAGTATAAAAAAAAATACGCCATGAGTTTCCAATGTACATATGACAATTTAAAAGTACCGTCAACTGGGGTGAATCGGGACTACAGTATGAATATGGACTGTAGTTTTTAGAGCACTTTAGCTGGATATTTAAAAAAACGATGCATTTTTTTATTGTTCTGTGTCTGCTCTATTCGTAAAGTAACAAGGCTAAAACAGCTGCCCTAATATGTCCCAAGTGTCCCAGATGACGGTAAGCGAGAAATTTAAGTACAGAACGACTTAGGGGAACAGCATCTAATTCCACTTAGACATTCAATTACAGCTCATAAAAAGCGTTTTCAACTGAAATCGAGTGATAAATCGCTCTATTGGAAGTGAGCAAGCAAGTTTATGCACAGCTAAAAATGCAGTAATAGAACTGCGTGTAAAAGGCCTGCGTGTAAAATGAATATTGCATTATTTTATGCAATTTTATGTGATTTTACACCCTGAAATATGTAGCCCATCAGTGTAGGAAACCTACTTGACCGAAATATCAAGCTCATAGGAGGATGGCGTCGCTATTTTAGACCCCGTTTTCCACTTTTTCTCATCGAGTTCGACTACTTTATCGACTTAATTTTGCTGGGCGAGATAGGACGCCGTTTATTTTTAGACGATGACTCAGCACTTTTCCACTCTTGCACTTAAAAAATCCAGATGGCAGCACGATGTAACGCCACGTCCCTATATATGCGTTTATCCTAACGACTGTCCATCGATCTGATGGCCGAGTGGGCTAAGGCGCCAGTCCTTACTGTTGGTGCCGGGTTTGAATCCCGTCAATTGTAACTTTTTTTTGTGTTTGCAAAAATTTTACATGCAGTGTGTAATATTAAGTGTTTATTTTGACGAAGGTGATGTGCATGCTTATGCATGTGATTTTACCATCAGATTTTTTTCTGTGTGTATATCACCAGTTTTTAATTAAAAAAAAAGTTGATGAATAGCATTATTCAAATGTTTTAACCAACGAACATGATTTTGAATCGGAATGCTTTTTCGGATTCTTTAGAAAATATTCAACTAGGAGAAGGTAAAATAAGTTTGTAAAAATAAATATTATGTATTTTTGAAACATTAATAAAAAAATCCCTGGTTTCAAAGGCTTTTTCAGTTGAACAAATTTGTGAAATATGAAAACTTTTGTTTTTTGCGTCTTATTCAGTTTGAAATGCAATAATAATCGATAATTTTATAAACAAAAGATGTTTTAGATGTTTTAACGAATTTCAGGCAAAGTTCTGACTTTTAAACACTTTTACCTAAAATTTAATTGTATTTTGTTAAAAAGCTGATAAACTTAGTTAACTAAATGTAAACATTATTTTTTTTCTTTAAAACTATATGAGCAAAAAATTTTCTTGAAAATAAAATTTGAACACCTTATATCTGATTTTAATCTAATCTAATCTAATCAGACCCTAGCGCAGCCAATCTTTCGAAGGGATCCTTGAGAGTGCCTTAGGTTAGATGACGCCTAGCATTCTTCTTGTCATTTATTAACACTTCACCCAAAGGAAAAATATATCTCAAAATCTGCAACAGTGGATTTGCTGCAAAAAATGTTATATTTTATAACAGTTTTTGCAGCAAGCTCATAGCTCATTTTTGCCCGCGTCGTAAACATGTCAGCGATCTGCAGTTCTCACCAACACATATAAAGCTGGCGCGTTTCCGAGCAACACTTGAGAGAGCAGAATGTGTTGGTGCTCTGTCCCTCTCAATTCATCAAGCGTCCATGGCGCAGTGGTAGCGTGTCGGACCAACAACCAAGAAATTGATGGATCAATCCTCGTTCTATTAAGATTTTTTTTTTGCAATACAGTCAATCAGCCGTCGGTACACGGATAGAAATCCTGTCCGTGTGTTTGGAAACATTAGGCGATAAAATCGAAAACATTGAATGTTTTCGATTTTGAAAACAAAGTTTTCGATAATGTCTACAATGTCGACGAAATCGGCGATTTTGTTGCCTACATTTCGGCGCCCGCCGTTTTCTGCTTTACAAAATATCGACCACCACGGTAAACAGTGATGACGTTTCGGGACTTTTTTTGCAAACAGGTCAAAACAAACTTTTTGGCCATTTAGTCGCGTAGCGCCGGGTTCCCGGGCCGTTTTTTCTATTGCAGTGGCAAATTTTCTCCAATGCCGTCAACGTTTCCGAAGTTTACGGTGGTCGTTTTTTTATTGGCGAATTCGGCAGACGCGACCGGTTCCTCGTCCACGTTTTCGAATACGGAACAGTCCCGGTGCGGTGAGCGTTTTCGGCAATTAAAAATATAAGGTTGTGAAAGAAAAAACCGCGGAAAAGCTGGCTCCGTACTTATCAGTGGCTTCAGTGTTTTTCTTTGGACGCAGTTTTGGATGGGTTAGTTTGGTAAGTTTTAGCCGGAACAGCCCGGATCAGCCAAGTGAGTGTTATAGAGTGAACCACATTGGCCACCACCAACAATTCTTACTTAGGGAGCGTTCTTTTATTACGTAACGCGAAAAATCGGACTTTTAGACCCCCTCTCCCCGCCCCCTCGTAACCAAATTTCCATACAAATTTTAAAAATTTTGTATGGAGCGTAACACGGCCTCCGACCCCCCCCCCCCGTCCCCCCTACTGCGTTAAGTAATAAAAGAACGCTCCCTTACGGGACATCTTAACAGTCCGAACCCGAAGCAAAAAAACCCCTGTTCAACCCGAAGGCTGCAAAATGCGTTAAAGTAAATTTTCGCAGGCTTGGGAAATAGGCATAATTGCAACTTCAATTATTTGTAGTGAAATCGTCAGGATGTCTACTTGAAGGAAAAAATATGCAAATTAGTGTATTTTGGGCGGGGCCCGGGGAGAGGGGCTGAACGAAAAAATAACATAGCAAAATGCGTTACCGTAAATTGGGTGCTAAAACCCTATGTCAATTTGTATGTCATGGTGTCGATTTCTGGAAAAGTCAGGGAAAACCTGGAATTGTCAGGGAATTTTATTTGACCTGGAAAAGTCAGGGAAAGACAGGGAATTTTAAGCTGGGTCAGGGAATTTCGATGATCTTAAAAATATTAGTACAAAATTTCATATCTTTTTGAAAATTCGCCCTTGATGATGTATTTGAATGTCTTCCAGGCCAAACTTTGCAACATTGATAATATTTAATTTTTTATATTGATCAGTCCGGAAGGAACGCAGAACTCCATATAAAAAATGCTTAAGAAAAGGGTCACGATGAAAAAAGCGTTGCTTGTTTGCAATATGTTTAGGTTTAAAAATCAAATCATTTGGATTTGATTTGAATTTCCGTTCAACTGAATATAACAAATTATACTAGCGCACAGGGTGGGACAATATGAGGCAGTTGCCCCACCATCCTCAGAGATTTGTTCAAAAATTGGTCGTTTGCTTAGCATATAGGCACCATAGAGAAAATCATACATTTTGTCAGAAAAATTGAATGATTTAAAAAAACCAAAGGTAAAAAATTCGAACATTTCAAAATTTAAAAAATCTAAAACTCTAAAGCATCAAGATTCTAAATTTTTAAAATTTGGAAATTCTGATATTTTAAAATTGTTGATTTCTTAATTTTTTAAATTTTTATTCTAAAAAAAATGTAAGGCTAGAAAATTTTCCAAAATTTCACTTTAGTATTCGTTACCTAAATTTTTATTTTTCTCAAAATTAAGCTGAACTATGATTTAAAAATGATCAGAAGCAGTCTAATTTTGTGTAATCTTAAATGTAAGCAAAATAGTGATGGTGAAATGTAGTTAAAAATTAAAGAATTAAATTCAAGAATTAAAGAAATAAAACAAAATTTTATGGAAAAAAACAGGATGTTACGGCCTACACTCAACTCATTTTTAAACATACTTACTCTGAATATTTAATTTCTTTAAAGTTTTGAGCAATGTTTTTTATCCTTATTTATTGTTCTTTTATACTGGATACATTCAATTTTAATCTTGTGAATCTTAATCATATTAGAAAACTTTTTATGAAGATACAGACATTTGGATGTAACAAAATATATTATTGGGCATGTTCCAGTGGGTGTACTGTGCTTCTATCCCAAATATGAGCTTGATTAGACGTAATAGAAGCTCCGCCTTTGAATTTTAAATTCTTAAATTCTTAAATTCTTAAATTCTTCAATTCTTCAATTCTTAAATTCTTAAATTCTTAAATTCTTAAATTCTTAAATTCTTAAATTCTTAAATTCTTAAATTCTGAAATTCTGAAATTCTGAAATTCTTAAATTCTTAAATTCTTAAATTTTTAAAATTTCAAAATTAAATTAAAATTTAAGATTTTAAAAATTTAATAATTCGATCTTAAGTTTTTTAAATCCTCAATTCTTAAATTCTTAAATTCCTAGGTTCTTGAATGCTGCCATTTTTGTTACCACCTTATATTGCAGAAAACCTGATAAAATTTGAAGTGTTTTAGGGTGCATTTTCATAACTCCAGAATTCTTGTTTCTTGCTGCTGAATTCTTGTCAAACCGGTTCCGAACCGGTGCAAAGTTGTATGCAATTTTATAGCAACGCAACCAAAATGCGTTGCGTCCGCGGTGAATACTCCCGAGAAATGTCATGCTGCTGTCAATATCAGCTGGTGAAAAAATTAACACCGCGCACAGAATGGAGATCTTGATAAAATGTTGGTTTATGCAGAAAACTCATTTTGACGAATAAAAAAAAATAATGTTACTAAATTTTACAAAAGTCTCGAAATAAGGCGACTCCAAACACCTTAACCATCGCTGAATTTGTATGGAGTAGTGATGGTGGAGACTTTTCAGAAAGTTGAGGCGATTGTCCACACTCCATATATTTTTTATGATTTGTATTTATGATTGTTTGTACAATTGTCCACAAAGCGAGAGAGCAGGTCTCAAAATTCCAAAAATGAGCCCATGATTTTGCTTTATTTGGACCAGCTTGTGGTCAGAGTTGGCTAATCTTGGCCACCCTACCTTTTTTCGGCCGACTCCGACTAAGAATCTGGCTTTCCTGCACATTGCATTGTTGTTATGTTGAAATAGAGGACCATTTCACGAAGAAATTGCGGACAGCGGACTATGTCCTGGATGGCGGCAAGAGAAAAACAAATAATATTATTCCAGGAGTCAGGACTGTCGAAACTCTGCCATCCGATTTAAAGGGAATCGCGAAGAGAGACCATTTCTGTGGAAACGTCCTTCTGCGCGACGATTCACCTTCACCTTCCAGGTCGAACTCCAAATCGCCCATTGCACCCAGTTTGTGTCCTAAATGGCCGGCAGAGTCAAAACAATAGTCAGCACCTGATGGAAGCTCGCTGATCGACAAGAATTGATTTATTGTCGAACAATAATTCAATTTTTGTCCCGCTCACATCGAATTTTCAACATCAAATTTTTCAAAGATTTCATTACGAATTCATGAAAAAATTATGTGAGGCACTTTGTTTCAAGTAAGCAAGCATTTTTTCGAGTTGCTTCATCAAAAATAAACGGAAAATTGCTGAAAAATAATTCATGTCAAAGTTGAACCGGTAACATGAATTCAAGAACATGAATTCTGGAGTTATGAAAATGCACCCTTAGGAGTTTTTTTTGGCTGGAGAAATTTTGAGAAGTAGTTGTAGGAAAATTTGCTTCGATTTTTCAAAGTGACGCTTTGGTAAGATCATCGAGTATGAACTGTATCTTAAATTTAAAACCTCAAGATCGAAAATTTATTACATTTTTTAAATTTTATTATTTTTTTATTAAGATTTCATTGAGTTTTTAGATCTAAATTTCTAAATGTTGAAATTTTTGATTTTTTTTGCCAGAATGTTTGTTTTGGCTTTTTCCTCTAGTTTACCTAATCCTAGTAAAAATACATTTTCAGCGTTTCAAGATTCTGCGTTCTGAGATTACAAAATTGTATGTTTGTCGCAAAAGTATTTTTCTTAAAATGACGCGGTTTTCTCCGTAACTATTCTGAATAAAGAAATTTGAGATTTCAAGAATTTATAAAATATGGTCTCTTCGGAAAAGTTGTTTCCAGCATCCGAGATTGCATAGGGATTGTGCAACTACATTTCACATATTTTCCCCAAACAACATTCAAGGGGTTACAAGGAGGAGTTCCCGTGGTCAGATCGAGCTTAAATTTGGAATCTATTTCAAAACACCCAAATATCTAAGTTTGATAAACAATGACTTTTTGAAAAGCTCGAGCAGGTTGTATTTTCTTTATAAAATGTTTTGATCGTGTGAATGATCGTCTGTAGGCTCTGGTCAAGGTAGAAACCATTTTTGTTTAATTTTATAGCAAAAATTTTTTTTTTTGTAAAGTTGTTTAAGAAAACCGTTTACTATAAATACAATCATTGTTGAAAAAGACCTAGATCTTTTTTAAAACCGTTAACATGTACTTGAAAAATTTACATTTAATTGCATATTTTTCTTAGTTTTTCAGTTTTGTTTTAATCTTTCTTAAGGTTTTTGTCTCCAAAACCTTTAGTTTTTTTTAATGAAAACACAATCAAAAATGGCATCGGCCTAATTCGTTTGAAAATTCCGCAAAAGGCAACAATTTTAAAATTAAACATGACTTCTTACTTTAATTCAAATTTTCATTTTTTTTTTTGAAAACTTTTAACTTTAAATATTTTTTAGGAAATGAAGTGAAACTAACTAATCGCAATTTGAAATTTGCAACAATTGTAATTATTAATTACAAGCTCTTCCCGGCAAACTTCGTCCTGCCCGTTTTTGGTTTTCTGACGTTTCTTGCTTGTTTGCTAATTCCTGTGATCAAAATTTGATTTTACGCAGCTTTTCCCATACAATCTGCAGATTTTCCGGAATCGGTTCCAGAGTGGCCAAAGTTGTAATTTTTTAGTGTAAGAACCTTCCTTGGACTTAAACGAACCCAACTCAACAAAGAGCACCTCGATACGACGCTCCGTACTGAACTGATTCGCGTTCGAACAAAACCGTCGAAATTTTTTATATATATAGATTTTTAGAGTTTTTTTAATGGCATCACCAGATATAAAACAAAAAAAATGGCATCACCAGATATAAAACATAGGACAATTTTATGGTTGCTCATTTTGGATGTTCGATTAGAAAAAAATGATTGACAAAAAAAAAAGTTATTAAGTTTTTGCAGAATGCATCGTTAAATAAATAAAATAAAAAAGTCATTGATTTTTTTTTTTCAATATCTTAAATTTGCAATATTCAAAAAGGAAAATGCATGAAACCATAAAAACGCTCCAATTAATATGTTAGTAAAAAATATAAAATAAAAAAAGGTGGTCTGGAGAGGTCAGGGAAAAGTCAGGGAATTTTATTTTAGGAATTGGATCGACACCATGTATGTACAACGGTAAAAAACACGATTAAAAACCATTTCTAATCACTATTTTTTTCATTTTCATGCAATTTTTTTTTCGATGTATCAACTATGGTCCCCTTGGAACGAACTGTAGGAGCTTTTCTGTCAAGAAGGACCGCGTAGATAATTTTACAAAATTGACTTAAAAATCCACTTTAAACTCTTTGTGTTCGTACAAAGGGTCATTGTACTCAGAAAAATAAATATATAGCTAAACTGGTTCATCCAAAGAACTTAAAATATAAAAAAATATATAAAACAATTGAAACAATTTAAACAATTTAAACAATTTAAACAATTTAAACAATTTAAACAATTTAAACAATTTAAACAATTTAAACAATTTAAACAATTTAAACAATTTAAACAATTCAAACAATTTCTACAATTTCAACAATTTAAACAATTGAAACAATTTAAACAATTGAAACAATTTAAACAATTTAAACAATTTAAACAATTTAAACAATTTAAACAATTTAAACAATTTAAACAATTTAAACAATTTAAAAAATTTAAACAATTTAAACAATTTAAACAATTTAAACAATTTAAACAATTTAAACAATTTTAACAATTTTAACAATTTAAACAATTTAAACAATTTAAACAATTTAAGCAATTTAAACAATTTAAACAATTTAAACAATTTAAACAATTTAAACAATTTAAACAATTTAAACAATTTAAACAATTTAAACAATTTAAACAATTTAAACAATTTAAACAATTTAAACAATTTAAACAATTTTAACAATTTTAACAATTTTAACAATTTAAACAATTTAAACAATTTAAACAATTTAAACAATTTAAACAATTTAAACAATTTAAACAATTTAAACAATTTAAACAATTTAAACAATTTAAACAATTTAATCAATTTAAACAATTTAAACAATTTAAACAATTTAAACAATTTAAACAATTTAAACAATTTAAACAATTTAAATAATTTAAACAATTTAAACAATTTAAACAATTTAAACAATTTAAACAATTTAAACAATTTAAACAATTTAAACAATTTAAACAATTTAAACAATTTCAACAATTTAAACAATTGAAACAATTTAAACAATTTAAACAATTTAAACAATTTAAACAATTTAAACAATTTAAACAATTTAAACAATTTAAACAATTTAAACAATTTAAACAATTTAAACAATTTAAACAATTTAAACAATTTAAACAATTTAAACAATTTAAACAATTTAAACAATTTAAACAATTTAAACAATTTAAACAATTTAAACAATTTAAACAATTTAAACAATTTAAAGAATTTAAACAATTGAAACAATTTAAAGAATTTAAAGAATTTAAAGAATTTAAAGAATTTAAAGAATTTAAAGAATTTAAAGAATTTAAAGAATTTAAAGAATTTAAAGAATTTAAAGAATTTAAAGAATTTAAAGAATTTAAAAAATTTAATAGATTCAAAGAATTTTAAGAACATAAAGAATTTAAAGAATTTTAAATTTTTAGATTTTTAAATTTAAAGAATTTATGATTTTGAGATTTTGTAATTTTTATTTTTTTGACTTTCAGATTATTAAATTAAAAGAATTTTAGATTTTTATATTTTTTAATTTTTGAATTTTTTAACCTTTAGATTTTTTTAACATAAACCGGGCGGGAGGTATGGCGATTGTCCACGATCCATACAAAAAAGTTTTTTTTGTATGGACTATTGTCAACGAGGGGTGGGGGTAATTCCCAAAAAAGTGTCCACGTGGTTTTTGGATGGTCCCTTTTAATCTTAAAAGGGACCATCCAAAAACCACGTGGATCGTTTTTAGATCGTTTTTAGATTTTTAGATTTTTAGATTATTAGATTTTATATCTATAAGAATTTTAGATTTTTAGATTTTTAGATTTTTGATTTTTAGATTTTTAGGTTTTTAGATTTTTAGATTTTTAGATTTTTAAGATTTTTAGATTTTTAGATTTTTAGATTTTTAGATTTTTAGATTTTTAGATTTTTAGATTTTTAGATTTTTAGATTTTTAGATTTTTAGATTTTTAGATTTTTAGATTTTTAGATTTTAGATTTTCAGATTTTAGATTTTTAGATTTTTAGATTTTAGATTTTTAGATTTTAGATTTTTAGATTTTTAGATTTTTAGATTTTTAGATTTTAGATTTTAGATTTTTAGATTTTTAGATTTTAGATTTTAGATTTTTAGATTTTAGATTTTTAGATTTTAGATTTTTAGATTTTTAGATTTTTAGATTTTTAGATTTTTAGATTTTTAGATTTTTAGATTTTAGATTTTTAGATTTTTAGATTTTTAGATTTTTGATTTTTAGATTTTTAGATTTTAGATTTTTAGATTTTTTTTTTAGATTTTTAGATTTTAGATTTTTAGATTTTTAGATTTTCAGATTTTTCGATTTTTAGATTTTTAGATTTTTAGATTTTAGATTTTTAGATTTTAGATTTTTAGATTTTTAGATTTTTAGATTTTTAGATTTTTAGATTTTTAGATTTTTAGATTTTTAGATTTTTAGATTTTTAGATTTTTAGATTTTTAGATTTTTAGATTTTTAGATTTTTAGATTTTTAGATTTTTAGATTTTTAGATTTTAGATTTTTAGATTTTTAGATTTTTAGATTTTTAGATTTTTAGATTTTAGATTTTAGATTTTTAGATTTTTAGATTTTTAGATTTTAGATTTTTAGATTTTAGATTTTTAGATTTTTAGATTTTTAGATTTTTAGATTTTTAGATTTTAGATTTTTAGATTTTTAGATTTTTAGATTTTTAGATTTTTAGATTTTTAGATTTTTAGATTTTTAGATTTTTAGATTTTTAGATTTTTAGATTTTTAGATTTTTAGATTTTTAGATTTTTAGATTTTTAGATTTTTAGATTTTTAGATATTTAGATGTTTAACTTATTCCTTTCTTCTGCAGGGGTTGCTGGACGATCGTGAGATTTGTTTGATTATATCTAGCTTGGTGCATGCCGCTCGTGCCATTCCATTTGGTCTAATTCGATGACCATGATCCGTTGTGGTTGGCCAGAGACCGCAACCATGTTGTTGGTTGATTGCGGCGTCGTCGTCGGCGATTAACCTTGGCTGGATTATTTCGAAGAAGAAACTTCGATGTGTAGCAGGGTGAGTACATAATAAGAATCTTAAGTTGAAATCCAGCCTAAGTGCTCTCTCTTTCCAATTTTAGTACAAAAACCGGAGGAAACATCGGTTTGGCAGAATCGAGAGGAAAGATCAAATTCTACGTAGTTGGAAGTATTCAACGGTCTGCCCTTGGTGGCGAGGAAAGCTACTGGGACCCTGACGTGTGTCCCAATCCAACTGTGTCCCATAATCTGCTGGAAGTAAGTAGTCTTAAGATATATTCATGTTTCATCAGGCTAACCACCACTTTCTACAGGTCGGAGTCCTCCATCTATTCGGCGACTCCAAGCAGTATCTTCCAAAATGCCGATTGTCAAGGCGCCTGCTGTTCGCTCATGTCTGACTAACCGGACTTCTTTGAGCTGATGCTGCGCACCGACGCGGTCACTCTGACTTCGCCCGATGAGTACGTCGCATATGATTCGCTCCAAGTGCTGATCTAAAAAGGCAGCGGGTAAGTTTCTCAAGCTCAAACTCATTTGTACATTCACTAATCTCTCTCCTAATCCATTCAGCTCTTTGAACATCAGAAATGCCAGCGGATTTTTGGATGCCAGCTCATCACGGCTACAAACCACCTGCTTACACTGCGCGAATACTTAAGGGCTCCGCTTCGTCGGTCCAGAAGTGATTCTGTCCTCGCCAAAGGAGTTCGTCAACCCGACTACGCAGCGAAACCGACAAGCCTCGTTCCGGCATCAATTTGGATGTTAGACCGTCCGCATGTGCTGGCCCAAACTGACGGAATTTACCACTAGTCTCTTAGATTTTAATCCTCATTAAACCTAAATCGAGTGTACACGTTTGTGTGCAACTAATTTTTTGAAAATAAAAGAAATTTTATGCAAATAATAGTTTTCTGGTATGATTTACTATTCCGAAACAGTTTAAAACTATAACGGCCAATTTGAAAAGCATAATATCGACGCTATATCGATACTTTGCAAATTGCATACATTTAGGCGCATTCTAACCGTGGAATTGATGTTGTCGAAATCGACAACATTTTTTATCGATTTCGTTGCAATTGTTACCGGACGACTGGTCGAAAACATTCCGAAACGAATTTTAGAACGAATCGACAACAATGTTGTCGATTTCGCGGACAGGATTTCTATCCGTGTAATGTCGATAATTGTCGGTAACGGGCAAAAATGTCATACCCCTATATCGCAAAAAATGCATGAGGACAGATTTCATGCAGATTCTGATATACTTTCATGCCGCCATGCATCACAATCATGCGACCGCCGTTTGGGTGTTGTAGTGCGCCATTGCATCGGAATGCATTGAAACATCACAAGCGTTAAAGCGGCCAGGCCTACTGCGTAAAGCCGTATCGCAGAGATGATTCGTAATTGGGTTGAGTTTGAGCACTGAGTGTTCGAACAACAACATAATTCTGAATCGACAGGGGAGGAAGAAGCGTGGGACACACCACCATAGGGACGTGGCGTTACATCGTGCTGTCATCTGGTTTTTTTAAGTGCAAGAGTGGAAAAGTGCTGAGTCACCGTCTAAAAATAGACGGCGTCCTATCTCGCCCAGCAAAATGAAGTCGATAAAGTAGTCGGTTTCGATGAGAAAAAGTGGAAAACGTGGTCTAAAAATAGCGACGCCATCCCCCTATACGCTCCGAGATTTTTGTTGTATTCGTTGGGAGCACCATGCTAAGAAGGTTTGGTACTCCGGGACCCTCTGGGATGGGACATTGTATTTCCACGAATGCCCTGGACACTATTTGCCGTGGTTATAGCGCCACAACTCGCTCTCTGTAACAGTATTCCTAATTCCAGTCCAAGCTCATAACCAAGTCGTCATGGCCTAGTGGTTAGCATTTTTGTTTACCAATCCAAAGGACAGGGGATCGAACCCCGCCTCGAGCGACTTTGGTTTTTCGTTCATCATTTCAATTTTCTATGTTCTAAACTTTCTCGTTGGGAGCAGATGGGCATCAAACCCAGAACCATTCGCTTACAAAGCGAACACCGTGACCAGTCAGCCACGGCCGCTCCTGAATACCTTATATCTGATTTTAACAAGAAAAACTATGACTATCAAAGTTACCCCGAAATTCAAACAAAGAATTTTAAACGTAGCTTTTTTTCTAAACACTAAAAACATTTTTCTAAATGGTATACGGACCTTGTGTACCTCATTACATGTTTAAAAAATAATAATGTTTCCCGTTTCCGTCGAGTGGACTGTATTTTCCCTCGAGTTTTTGGATTTTTTTTCTTTCCGCGAACGGATCGAGTAAAAACCAGGAAGGTGCTGTGTCCTATCCCTCGCCTAGACCAGACCAAAATCCATGATAAAACTGACAGACCAAATCTGTCAGACCAAGCCTGTCAGACCAAAGAGCAAAAAGTAAACAATCTTGGTATTCGACGTAGGTGCACACAAATCAAGCAAAGAAAATTTGAAAAATAATTTTATATTTCCAATTCAAAGACTGGGTTTGGACTGCAAAATTTAATGCACGTCAGAAAATGATTAAACAGTGCGGCGTCCTGTACACCGACAATTAAATAAGCAATTAAAATCCTTATTCTTCCATTTTAATTTTTGATCGCGGTTTCCGTTTACACCTGAAAAATCTTGAAACTATTTATACGGATTTGTGATTCCTCACTTTCCATCATTCCCGCGCGCGTCTTGCCTTTTCTGTTACACGCTAAACTCTGTCTCCTTTATTACGCTAAATTTAGATACACGGAAAAACTAAAATTGGTTATACTAATGTTTCAAAGCTATCACACAGAAGGTGTAAATCAATTTTCTCCATCAGCGTTCATCCTCCCCACGTTGAAATGCACGTCCGCGTTTCAATTCTCCTCGGTTGTCTCCTGGTCCAGCGGAAGCAGGCAAATCTCCGTCACGCCTCGCTTGCACTCCCCCATCGCCGTACGCAGTGTCACCACCCTGGTGATGTCGTCCTTGCCGGGATGCAGTGCGATGATTCGGCCGAGTTGCCACTGCATCGGCGGAGCGTTCGGGTCGTTGATCAGCACCAACGCGCCGGGTTGTATCTTGGTGATCTTGAACCACTTCTGGCGATTCTGCAGCTCCGGCAAGTACTCCGCAATCCACCTCTTCCAGAACTGCTGCTGCATTGCTTGCACGTGTTGCCAGCGGGACAGCGTCGACTGCTTCAGATGGAGGTAGGACGGCTCGGGAACCGCGCGCATTTCTCGCCCGATCAAAAAGTGTGCTGGGGTCACTGCGGTCAGATCGTTCGGATCGTCGGAGCACGGCGTCAAGGGCCGCGAATTCAGCACGGCTTCAATTTGCACCAGCACGGTAGTCAGCTCTTCGAAGGTGAGTTTCTGGTTGCCGACGACTCGCTTGAGATGATGCTTAACAGATTTCACCCCCGCTTCCCAGATCCCACCGAAGTGCGGGCTGCGTGGCGGGATGAAGCTGCAGAACTCCTCCACCTTCTCGATGTGCTGCTCCTCGGCGAACAACTTGGCCAGTCGCTCGAGCTCGGTCTCCGACCCAACGAAGTTCGTCGCGTTGTCGGAGTGCATCTTGTTCACCAAACCTCGACGTCCAGAGAACCGCCGCAAGGCAGCGATGAAGGCATCCGTCGTCAGACTCGAGACCAGTTCCAGGTGTATGGCTCGCGTGCTCATACACACGAAGAGGGACACGTACCCCTTCGTCATCATCGGCCTTCGTGCTGCGGTTAGCGACTTGATCAGGAACGGCCCTGCGAAATCGACACCGGTGTGGAAGAACGCAGGGGCTGGTTGAATTCGGTAAGATGGGAGGTCTCCCATCAGCTGGGCCGTCTTGATCGGGTTGACTCGGAAGCACGTCACGCACCCTCGAATCACCTTCCGGATTGTTGTCTTGACGTTCATCGGCCAAAACCGCTGACGAATCAGCGCAAGCAGGCCCTTCTGGCCCACGTGGAGGTTCTGTTTGTGTTCGTGGCGAATGAACGATTCTGTGACCGGGTGCTTGGCAGGCATCAGGATCTGGTGCCGGCTGTCGTACGGCACGAAAGCTTGCTTGATTCGACCGCCAACTCTCAGAAGGCCGTCGTCAGGATCAATAAACGGGTTCAGTCCTCGCAGGCGGTGCGTGTGGTTTTCCTTCAACGCCAGCAGCTCGGCCTGAAACGTTTCCCGTTGGATCAGCCGCAGGGTCAGCTTCAACGCCGCGTCGCGCTCTTCGCTCGACGGTTCTCCCTTCACCAGGACTTCTCTTCTTGTGATGATGTAGTTCGCAAACCGCACCACCAGGCTCATGCTGCGAAGCAGTCGGCGGAAATCTCCAAGCTTGTCGAAGATCCGCAATCGCTGAGTCGGCCCCGCTAGCGCCAGACACTTCGTGGATCGCAATCCCGGGAGGTCCGCGCCGTCAAGAAGAGGGGGCTGCACTACCTCAATAGTGCGATTGTTCATCGATACCGGCCCGTCCTTCCAAATCACCCGTTGGAGCAGGTTCACCCCTCTCGAAATGAGGTCGGCAGGATTGTCATCCGTCGGAATGAATCCCCACCGGTACTTACTGGTCAGCTGCTGGATTTTCCTCACTCTGTTGGCCATAAACAGTTCTAGGTCGTCGGGCTTCTTCGCAAACCAGCTCAGCACCACTTGCGAGTCGCACCATCGACATCGACGAAGTTTGTCAGCTTGTCAACTAGTTCAGCAAGAAGCAGCGCACCTTCGAGCTCGCCCTTCGGTGTGCTGATTTCTTTCGGGACGTTCTTGACCTTCTTCGGGAGGAGCTTGGACTTGCTGCAGATCAGCCGCATCGTGATCTCGCCGTCCGGGTAGATGTTGCGTGCGTACACGATTGCGTCGTACGCATCGTCCGACGCATCGGAATAACCGTGGAGTTCCACGCGTTCGGCTCTTTCGTCGTAGACCCACCGGGAGACCCGGAAGTCGTTCAGAGCTGGCAGCTGCTTCCGGAATCGACGCCACTCGTTGGCAACGCTCTCCGGAACATGATCCAGCCAGCCAATGTTCTTCAAGGTGCCGACCTTCCGCAAGATCAGCTTCGCCGTTGTCACCACCGGACCAGCCAGGCCAAGTGGATCGAAGAATTTGGCAATTTCGCTGAGGATCTTCTGTCGCGTCAGCGGCTTCGTCTCCTCTTCGGGTGGCAGCACGCTGAAGGTGAACCAGTCCTGCGACGCGTTCCACGCCACACCCAGCGTCTTCACGACCGACTTTGCAGCCGCGTCTTTCAGGTCGAACGTCGTACCCCAGAGCTCTTCCGGGATATCTTCCAGAATGACTGGATCGTTCGCGCACCATTTGTGCGTGTCGAAGCCGCCGGTGTTCAGCAGCTTGCGCAGTTCCCGACTCAGCAATCGGGCATCCTCCACACTCTGCGCTCCGCAGAGCCCGTCGTCCACGTAGAACGATTTCTTCAACGCTGCAGACGCCAACGGGAACTCCTTCACGCCGTCTTCTGCAATCTGGTTCAACGTCATCGTCGCGTAGAACGGTGATGAGGCCAGGCCGTAAGTCACCGTCTTCAGTTCAAACACCTTCAGCAGCTGCGACCGGTCGTCGCGCCACAGAATTCGCTGGTACGGCGTGTCTTCGGGGTGCAGCTCAATCTGGCGGAACATCTTCGGGATGTCGGTTGTGAAGATGGTAGCAGCGGAAGTTCAATAGGATCGACAGCAAGTCGTTCTGCACCGTTGGACCAACCTTCAGCGCGTCGTTGATGGACACTCCCGTCGTCGTTTTCGCTGAGCCGTCAAACACGACTCTCAGCTTCGTTGTTGAACTGCTGGGCCGCAAGACGCAGTGGTGCGGCAAGTAGTACGCGGATCCAGGTGCGTCGGACGGACCGACCTCGACTTCGTTCATGTGGCCAAGCTGATCGTACTCGTGGATGAACTTGGCGTACTCTTCTTTCAGATCGGGCTGTTGGTCCAGTCGCCGCTCAAGACTCAGGAAACGACGGATCGCCATGTCTCGTGAGTAGCCCAGGTCACTCTTCCGCTCGTTGAACGGCAGTCGAACAACAATTCTTCCGTCAGGCTTGCGGTTGTACGTGCTGCGGAACGCAGCAACGTCGATCGTTTTCGTAGGCACGTCGCCGGTGATCTTCGGTGCTACCAGCAGCTCAAGCTCGGCAGTGAAGTTGCCAACTCGAGACTTCATCGTCGCTCGGACCATGTGGTTGATTCGAGTAGTCCCTCCGTTCAGCCCACTTACTTGGTAGTCTGCGCGCTCCTTCTTGATCGCCAACAGGTTGGCGCATCGCTCCGTGATGAAGTGGTTTTGTGAGCACGAGTCTATCAACGCCCGGCACAGATACGGGACGCTGTTTCCGCTGTAGACCAACACCACGGCCGTCGAGAGGAGGGTTTGTTTCGTGGGAGCTTCGGTTGTAGCGCAGAGCGTCAAACTCTGCGTCTGCGACGTTCCGGCCACGACTGGTGGCACCACTTGAGGTCATTGGCTTTCGGCGCATCCGCCGCCGTCGTGTTCGGAGCGGCCTCCAGCTTCTTGTCGGTGTGCAACATCGTGTGGTGCCGCTTGCTGCACTGCTGACACGTGCGAGTCGACGTGCACGCAGCCGTGCGGTGTCCCTTCTTGAGGCAGTTAAAGCACGAAACGCACTTCCTCAGGTGGTTGTACTTTTCGTTGACACTCTTCGCCTTGAACTGCTCGCACTTCTGCAGGTCGTGTTGCTGGTCGCACATCGTACACTTCTCGTCACTTGCAATCACCAGGGTCTTCGTCTGCTTAACCGAACGTTGCGGTTTCACTTTCTCAACGGGTTCACTACACTGCTCCACCAACTCCAGCTCTCGACACTTCTCCTTAAGGAACGCCATCGTGGCCGCGTAGCTCGGCAACTCACCGGCCCTTCGCAGCGACTCCCACGACTTCCGCGTATCCTTGTCCATTCGTGCCGCAATCAGGTTCAGCAGCATCTGCTCTCCCAAACCGCTCACTGGAAGCTGGAGGTTCTTCAAGGCTTCGGTGTTCTTGGCGCAGATCTCGATCAGTTTTCGGAACTCGAGGACGTTGTCGCGGGTGACCTTGGGCAGCGAGAACAAAGCATCGATATGCTTGTTGATAATCACTCGCTTATCCTCGTACGTCTCGACCAAGAACGCCCACGCCGCCTCGTAATCGTTGTTGTTAATGATGTCCTGAACGATCACGCCTTCCGCCTTCCCAACCAACGAGTTCCGAAGGTGGTACAACTTCATCGACGGAGCCTCGCCTTGGTACCGGTCCATCACGCTCTTAAACATACACTTAAACGAGAACCAGTTCTCGTAAGTGCCGTCGAACTTCGGTAAGGGCACGCTGAGGGGCGGTAGGTAGTGCGGGGCAACCGCAGTCGCGGGCCCGCCGGAACGAGCGCGACGCTTGGCTTCGAAAGTCTCTCGATCAACTCGTTGAGATGGATCGTCAGATTGTTATGCAGCGCCTCAAACTTCAGGTAGCATGCTCGATGCTGCTTTTCCTGCTCCGGTGTAAGAACCAGTCCGTAGACCTGGTTCTGGAACGCGTTGTACTTCCCGTACCAGGCCTCCACCGTCTTCAACTGCAACTTCAGGAAGTGCAGATTCTTCAGGTGTTGGTTCGGTTGCTCCGGAGTCGTCCTGATCGCAGCTTTCACCCGCTCCAGCTTTTCCGCCACCGCGTCCCGCTGCCGCATCAGCACCTTCAGCTGCTCCTCCATCTTCCGCGCTTCCTCTTTGCAGCGCTGTTCTTGGAGCTGCTCGCTAATCGGCGTCACCGGAACCACTTTCACTTCACTTTTGTCTTTCGTCTCGCTCTTTTGAGCGTCACTTTTTTTCGCACTGTTCGCGGGTGTTTTCTTCTTCGGCGTCTTCTTCTTACCACCTTTGGGCGTTCTCAGCATTTTCCATGCTCGTCGCTAAGTGGTGCTACGCCTCGACGCCCCACAAACACTCACACACGGACACGTCGACCACGCACGCGAACGATTCGGATTTCTCCGTCACTTCCGGACCACTTGTCCAGTCTTCGGAACCTTTTCCGATCTCCCGGAACTTTTTTCCGGTCTTCCGGAGCACTTCCCCGGTCTTCCACTGGCGCACTTTTTCACGGCGTGGGTGCTACGCCCCCCGACGTCTCACACACGCGCACACACCGTACTCAGTTGGATTTCCCGTCGAAATCTGTCAACATTCGTGCCCGGACCACTACTACAGCATCCGGCTCGTGTAGGACCACAATGTTTCCCGTTTCCGTCGAGTGGACTGTATTTTTCCTCGAGTTTTTGGAATTTTTTTTTCTTTCCGCGAACGGATCGAGTAAAAACGCGCGCGTCTTGCCTTTTCTGTTACACGCTAAACTCTGTCTACTTTATTACGCTAAATTTAGATACACGGAAAAACTAAAATTGGTTATACTAATGTTTCAAAGCTATCACACAGAAGGTGTAAACCAATTTTCTCCATCAGCGTACAAATAATAATGTTAAGGCAAACCTTACCAGTTGTAAAATGTTACAAAAGTAAATTGAAATCCTACCAAAATCACCCCGGTTTACGGTACATTACAGGTTTATCTCAGGCCTACTACCAGTAAACGGAATAAACGAAATGAAGCTAATAAAAAAAGAAACGCATTTTCTTACGGATTCTTCCCTCAGGGTTACTCATCGTCATTTTTTTCAAACTTAACACTCAAAATCAGAACTACCCCCCAAAAGGAACTCTATATAAAAAACGAAACATTGCAAAAAAAAAAAAAAAATCGCAGCAATTTTGTGTAAAAATGAAAAACATTAAAAACACACAGTATTCCATTCTCCAGAGTCTCAGAGCACCACAACTTCTTAGCTGGTGGCTCCCAACGGTTATTGCTCTTACTAACAGGAACAGGTGAGCGGGGGATCCTCACGTTTCTTCCTCCCCTGTCGATTCAGTAATACGTTGTTGTTTGAACATTCGTGCTCAAACTCAATCCACTTCAACGAATCATCTTTGCGTGTAACTTAACGCAGTTGGCCTGGCAGCCTTTCGACCAATTCTCAACACTTTTGCCGTTTTCCGCTATTAAATCAACATTTTAAGATGTTTGAACAATGAAGAGTTGCTTGCTCACTTTTGAGCTATTTATTACTTTGGAACAGTCAAAAACACTTTACATAAGCTGCAATTCATGATCAAAGTGCTGATAGGCCGATAATAGAAATAGGCTGAGAAAGGGTATAGTTCCCCTAGATTAGACAAATTTAAAACATCTATTGTTCCAATCGCCTTATTCCATATTCCAAAGAGGATGATCTAAAAAAATCCAAAAAAAGCTTACTCCGAAGAATATAAAAATTATCAGGATTTGTATCGAAGACAATAATTTATTGACACTATTTTTGTTTTTGAGTTTACCAAAACATGGAAATAAATGTTTTACTGAAAAATCCAATTCAAAGGTGTTTTTGCACTTGAGTTTATCCAGCTTGGTTCTGCGGCTGTAATTTTGAGCCTAGTTGCGCTAAACATTATTTTAAAAAGCTGGGAATATTTCCTGCAATGTTTATTAGTAGATCAGACAACCAGTTGCTGAGATACAGCCCAGATTTTGAGCAAACTGCGTTTTTCAGTAAATTACAAAACTCGACATTTTTTAAGTTGATATCAGTAAACGCTCCAGTTTGGTCAAGGTATGAAAGACATGGGCTCCATCTGGGTGATGAACAGAGAGAATGCGTAACGTGATTTTCGAATGATCCCACTATGTTTACATCTACAAAGTAGGAGGCTGTTCAAGCACAAGCATGACTTTTTTCTTACTGGTAAATGAGCTGATTTATAATCAGTAGTATGTGTTTCATTTTGTCTAGTTTTTTACATTTTTTGCTAGAAAATTGTCGCGTTTCGATCGGTTAGAAGATATTTTTTTCTTTTTTACGGGTGACGAAGAACTGCGGCAAGATTTTCATTCTGTGATGTCGCAAATAAATTCCCTGGTTGATGGAATCCTGCAGCTCTTCATGGTCCAGCGAAACATCATCGCTAATTCTAGCGAAGCTGATCCAACAAGCAGAGAAGATTTTCATTAAACCAGGGTTTTAAACGGAATCAAACAAAGACAGCTTCTGGATGGATACAACCGCATCGACTCCATAAACAACTTCCATTCATAATTATAAAAAAATAACGATCTCGCCTTCAACTTTCTTAAGATTTCTTGACTTCAACTCCAGGTCCTCAAAAGGGCTTCATGATCCCTGACACGTTCTTATCGACATAATTGAATTTAGTGAATTTCCTGCGAAAAAAATAAGTTGTAAACTTCGCGTTGGTTTCCCCCATTGATTTTCCCTTTCTCAGAATAAAACCATGGAGGCGCCTGGCTTCTGAGCATGAAATTATATAATTTATACGCAAAATTTTACTTTTTCGGGAGAAATTAATGGGATATATTGCCAGATAAAAAGGAAAGGCTAATTAGATGACACTCTCTTCAAAATCATGCTTGCTTTTCCATAACTTTTAAATAAAAAAATGTAAAAAAATCAGGTGTCCGAAAGCTTGATTGTAGAGGCAATTGCAGACCTCTTTTTACACCACAGCTTCCTCGGGATTCGAACTGACGATCTTTGGACTGTTAGTCCAACTGCCTACCAGCGACTCCACCGAGGCAGGACCCAGGGAGACGACTCCTACACCTGGACATTTACATCCCCGTCCGATGGAAGGCGTGATTCGTCTCGAAAAATGCCACTGGAACCTTCTGGGATCGAACCCAGGCCGGCTGGGTGAGAGGCAACGACGCTTACCCCTACACCACAAGTCCTGGCTAAATAAAAAAAATGTATCAATAGAAGTATAACTCTGGGTGTTGAAAAGTGGTTCGCAAAACGGCCCCAATTATGAACTGTCAGAGTGGAACCAACTTACTGTCCGCCAAAAGTAGAGAGTTTTGTTGTCGATCATTAAACATTGTTTTTGCCTTCCTCACTTTACTGAGGAAAGGCTATAAAATCACTCGAAAAACGAACTTTTTAGTTAGACCTCCTAGACCTACCTTCATTTATACATATCGACTCAGAATCACCAGCTGAGCAAATGTCTGTGTGTTTGGCTGTATGTAGACATGTGTACCAAATCAATGTCACTGGAATATCTTGTCACAGGCTCAACCGATTTTGGCCGGAATGGTTTTAATCGATCCGTCTTAACGTTCCCTACACAGAAAAAAATATTCCTGTAAATTTACATAATTTATCATGTACCAAAAGGTATCATGATAAATGATGTATATTTACATTAGGTTCATTGGAAATTTACATTAGATTCATTGGAAATTTACATTAGTTTTGAAAATTTACATTAGTTTTAGAATTTACATTACTTTTGGAATTTACATTAGTTCAAATAAACTAATTCTGATAGGCCAATGGGAATGAGAAGCTCGACTTGGATTGCAGTAGGAAAAGGGTGTGGCCTAAGTTCTATTTTAAAATGATTGAAGCGGGTAGCATAAGGAAATTCGGATTTTAAAATGTTGTTTCACAGGTAGGGGACGCTTTCTCGTTGACGGCCAAGTGGAATAACGCTGGACTGGAATCGAACGGACGACGGGTAGGATGTTCTGTGTTACTGCTGCTACCCGCTGCCGACTGAGCCATCTTCGCATTTTTTAAACGAGCGGCTAAAGCATCAACTTGTTCAGGTCGAGGCTCAGGCAGTGGGCCAGCGAAGTATGAGAGCGATAGAAAGAGAACCAAATATAACTATTTTTAGTTCGGGTAGTTTTGAAGTCAACGTTTGGCAGAAATACATTGGATATATGATTTACATTAAATAGGAATTTACAGGAAGCCGAACACGGGTAGAAATTCATCAGATTTGAGTTTCCATGCTCATCGTTTCCATTAGATTCATGATTTACATTAGATTTAGATTTACATTGGAGTAATTTCCATGACTTTTTACTCTTTACATCATATTTCAACATTACATTGAGTGAGTTTACATAAGAAACAGTAATTACGTGCTTCGTAAATTTACATATTTTTTTCTGTGTAAGTTGCTATTTGAATTCATGCAGTTTTATCATGTATTTAAAAAGTTATGTTAAAAAAACTGTTTCATATTAAATTAAAATTATGGTAAAAAGGGTGTTTTTTCATGAAACCCTCACATGTTATATATTTTTAGAAAGCATATGAGAAGACCTTTCTTGTGAATTAAGAATTTTCAAGATCTGACTAACCTATCTAAAATTACAAGCAGTTTAAAAAATGGTCTGAAATTACATAACCTCAAATGGTCCCGTCTGATCGCCACGTAAGTCTATTTTTTTACTCGTCACTTATTTTTATTAGGACCTTTTAGGTGCTGCGATCACGTTAAGGGAGATTGTAATCACTCTATAAATGAGAGGAAGGCACCAACCACCTAAAGGTGGATTAAGTAACGTTTTTTTTTCAAGAATGAAAAGATGTGTGGAGTTGAAGTTAAGAAATCTCAAGAAAGTTGAAGGCGAGATCATTATTTTTTACAATAGAGCAACTCTTTACGAAATCGGCCGATTTCGACCATTTTTATTTTTTGTATTTTTTGATTTGACCCAAACTTTGTGGGGGCCTTCCCTATGAACAAATAAGCTATTTTGCGTCATTGGTTCACCCATACTCATACTTTTGGCAGCTGTCCATACGAAATGGTATAAATATTCAAACAGCTGTAATTTTGATCTGATCAAGGTCTTGGCAAAGCCAGGTTGTTGAGGACTTTTGCGAAAAAGGTATCGGAAAAACTTGCAGATTTTTATTTAGATTTTTTTCATAAACTCAATTTCAAAATACGCTAAGATTTTTGATATATGAATATCCAGCCATAGAGAAACATGGTCGTATCTGCCGCCGAGTTATGAATTTTGAAAAATAGTGATTTTGAATCAGTTCCGAATAAAAACAAGTTTGACATTTTAATGCGAAATTATTTGCAATCGAAAGTACTTCTACAGATTTTGATTAGGGCCCGTTTTCAAGATATAGCCACAGAAAGTTTGATTTTAGCGAAATATTTGCAGTTTTCAATTTTAAAAATAGTGACCATGAGTGACCATTTCTAAAAATATTTTTTGAAAAGTTCAGAAAATTTGCTATAAAATTGTCTAAGAGACATTGAAGATTGACTCGGGTTGCTGAGGAGTTGCTTTAGAAAAGAAACACGAAAATTGAAGTTTTCTTAATATCACCAAACATCCATTTTTAAGATCTCAGCATAATGGTCCGATTGTTAATACATGAAACATTCGTGAAATTTTCTGATCTTTTCGAAAAAAAATATATTGAAAATTTTTAAATCAAGAATAGCATTTTAAATTGGCGTAATATTCTATGTTTGGCCCTTTTAAAATGTTAGTCTTGATTTAAAAAAAATCAAAATATTTTTTTCAAAAAGATCGAAAAATTTCACTAATGTTTCATGTATTAACATTGAAAATCGGACCATTAATTGCTGAGATATCGTCATTAGAAAATGGTGGGCTGTTTGGGTGAGACTTAGAAAACTTCAATTTTCGTGTTTCTTTTTATTTGAGCCGCTGTATCTCAGCAACCAGAGGTATTTTTAGAAATGGTCACTCATGGGCACTATTTTTTAAAATTGAAAAACTGCAAAAATTTCGCTAAAATCAAACTTTCTGTGGCTATATCTTGAAAACGGAGCCCTTTATCAAAAAATTTGTAGAGTACTTTTCGATTGCAAATTCAATTTTGCATTAAAAAATAATGTCAAACTTGTTTTTGCATGAAACTTCGATTTTTTCAAAAAATCATAACCCGGCGGCAGATTTTTTGACCATGTTTCTCTATGGCTCAAAAGTTGCGGATTGTTGTCCCCTAAAACATATCAAAAAATCTTGAAAATAAAAAAATACGTATTTTGGGAAATTGAGTTTTAGTAAAAAAAAAGTTGATAAAAAAATCTGCAAAGTTTTTTTTCCGTGTACCTATTTTTTCGCAAAAGTCCTCAACAATACCTACAACTTTGCCCAAGACACCAAATTGATCAGAAAATTCACTCAAAAGTTACAGCTGTTTGAATATTTACATACCATTTTTGTATGGACAGCTGCCAAAATTGTATGGAGACTTGTATGGGTGAACCAATGACACAAAATAGAATATTTGGTCATAGGGAAGGCCCCCACAAAGTTTGAGTCAAATAAAAAAATACAAATAAAATCCATTTCCGGTTTTGGTAGAGAATTGCTCAATTATGAATGGAAGTTGTTAACGGAGTTGATGCGGTTGTATCCATCCAGAAGCTGTCTTTATTGTTTGATTCCATTTGAAAACCTGGTTTAGTGAAAATCTTCTCTGCTTGTTGGATCAGCTTCGCTAAAATTAGCAATGTTTTTTCGCTGGACCAGGAAGAGCTGCCGGATTCCAAAGGCAGCCACTCTTGGTATTCTGCCTTTCCTTCTGAATCTGGGAATCAATTGAAATTATTTATATTACCCCACTAAACGGTTCGTGTGGTACTTCTGGAGTTTTTTTTTTATATGTTCCAATAAACCAAATTTTCAGTTTTTGCTATTTGGGTGTTTTTGAAACCGCCCTGAGTCAGGGGTATTAAAAATCACTCAAAAAGTAAAAACTGAAAATTTGGTTTATTGGACCTTTTTTTAAAAAAACTCCAGACTTCTTCAATTCAAACAATGCCAAGCAATCGAAGCAAAACAAGCTACCACACTGATTCAAAACCGCCTAATAATGTGTGACAGATATTTCGCAACAAAAAAATCGTCGTGAGAGTTAAACTCGCTCAATTCGGTTTAGTGCCGCGGCGACAATACTATTGATTATAAAACAGCTTATTTACCAGTAAGAAAAAAGTCATGCTTGCTGTTCAAGCACTCCAACTTTGTAGATGTAAACAAAGTCACGTTACGCATTCTCTCTTTTTATCACCCAGATATAACTACATTTTATTAAAATAAAGTCATTGCAATGTTGATCCGGATCTAAAGAAATAACATGTCCCGAAGTCAAAAAAATATTTTGAGCAGTTACTCTGGCGCAAAAAAACCATTTTAAATAAACAATAATATTAATTTCACAACCCCAACAAAACTGAAACACAATTTTTCATTGATTTCCTAAAATGTCTTAAAATGCTTGAAATTTAAAAATGCATAAATTCACTCATCCGTCGGCGTGCCTACCGTGTTGCGATGCTATGAAAATGACTTTATGTCAAACAGCTTTAAAAATATGATTAAACTTTGTCATTAAAGTCTTAACCTTCCCAGCAAATTGACACAAACTTAAACGCGTTTAATCTGCACATCAGCCCCGTTGGCCGACCATATGCACGAATCCGCTTTTCAGCTGTTGCAGCACTTTTAAGCTGCTGCTGCATTTCACTCCCGCCCGGCTTGGGTCAATATTTAATCGAATTTAAAATGACACCTTAATCACTCCCAGGCCGCGCCCGGACGGGGCCAGATAATTTCGGGAGAAAATGAAAATAAACCAAATAAAAACATGCGACGTGGACAAATTTCGATAATTTGCGCTTCGCAGTTTTTTTTGTTGGCGAGTGCGAAACATCATTAAAATTAACAACAACAACAGCAGCAGCAGCACAGTTCGCAATTTCAGTGGCTCCGAGCCTGAATGGAAATTAATACTCACCTGTCGTGTGCCAACAAGTTCGCGATTTTTTTTCATATATATATTTTTTTGTTGTTTTTTCCTCTTTGTTGGTTGCCCTCCAGGACATATCTCGTAATCACTCTGTTTGTAAATTACTCCTGGACGATGTTTGCACGCAACTTTTTCGACGTCGAGGAGGTGGGAGTGAGTGTTGATGGACTCTATTTTTTTGGAGGAATTTTTTTTGATCAATTTCACCCGTTCTGTGTTTCAGCAAATAAAATTAAAATCAAAATTTATTCTCAAATTTGGATTTTTTCGATTTGATGACTTTTTAAAAACAAATAGTTAAACAAACGTATAAATATACATATTTTTTATAAAGGTGGCAAGGCCTACTATGTGAGACAACTTCTGTGAATGGGTACACATTTGACAGAATCAACAAAGGATGCGTGGACATGCCGTACGAAAACATATAGTTATATTATATAAATGACTTTGAGATATTATTTCATCACTCAAGTTACCAACCTGAAGATGTGAGTTCGAATCCTACCTGATGCTTGTCCCCAACAAAGAAGCAGTAGCTGACAATCATATTGGGTATTTTTTCTGGGTACCCAATACTCCAATTCAAAAGTCTGTTATTTGCTTTCCATTGACCACCGGGGTTCGTGGAAAATTTCAACATAAATGACACGTATGCAACGGAAAGGAATTAAAAATATCTCCCAACAAATTCACCACCACCGCACGTGTCATTACGATGACGAGTAATGACGGTCATAACTCTGACGATGATGATGAAAAATTGACTCGAGTCTCGAACGGAAAGCAAAACTGTAACGTGGCTGCAGCAGGGAATTTATTCCAATTAAATCTGAATTAACGTTGAAATGGTACGGTACGCGCTGAGGGGAAAATGTAGGTATATACTTTTTTATTTCAACAACAATATTTGCTGTGCGACCTTTGAATACGAAACAGATTTTGTTTGTCGAAAAGTTCAAACAAATACCAGGTTATTATTTGGTTTTCGGTTCTGTTTTCATTTAGTCTGTTGATGGAATCTTTTGTCACTCAGTAAACATTTTGTAAAAGCTGCATTTTACAGTTAATGTTTGTTTTTTTTTTGTAAATAAATATTTGGTTAGAATTTTATTGATCCTTTCACTGTAACTTGGATTTTTCCCGCAGTTTTCTCTCGCACTTTTGACAACAAGAATTCACATAACTAGGCATCCGCTTGTTGTTTATTTACATTTCCAGTCGCAGTTTCCACCAAACTGGACTTTCGCACTTCAAAACTGCGAGTGACAGCTGGAAAACAAGTGATTAACCTCGGCTCGCTTTGATCATTTTTGAAGAAATTCAAAACTTCTCAAGCCAGTCTGACAAGTCGCAATAGTGCGATCAGTAGCAATAATTTAGTGCGAATCCCGAGTTAGTGGGAATTGCGCAATATGTGCACATAAATATTAAATGATAAAACCGATATGCATGAAAACCGATCACAATTCATTTAATTTTATTTATTTTTTCCATTGTTATGCATTACTTGTGTTAAGTTACTACCCTAAGTTGTTTTTAATAAATTAAGGAAATATTTTTGTGGAATTGTGTATTGTCTTAGGCCGTTGCAAATATGTTTCAAAGTTGATGTCGCCTCCCCCCCCTCCTTCAAAATTGGTCTGGAAAAACAACGGGCAAAAAAATATTTTTCCAAAAAAAACTTCAAAATTTCTTATCAACTGAAAACAATCTAAAATACATTTTTCTACATTGATAATCATATTTGGCATGTTTGGGCTTGTTTAAAATTGTTTTGAATTTTTATGAAATTCCAATGTACAGCACAGCAAAACTTTTATTTTTCGCAAAATATAAAATTTTCGTCAATACTTTGATATTTTGGAAGCAAATGATGGCAAAACAACTGGACAGGTGTATAATACATTTCAAAACACTTTTTTTCATTAAAATGTTTAAACCATGGCTCGTAATTAAAAGTCGAGGGACATAAACTTGAAAAAATATTCGCAACGGCCTTATTTAATCGACAGAATTGAGTTTAAGTGGATCTCCTGCAAAAGATGCTATAAATTCATTCTAAAAACATAAGTCTAATTAGTCTTTCTCAGAATGAATCCTGGCCTGGCTTCTTAGAACGGAATCATTTTATGTGTACCTCAAATTTACAACTTTATTCTCTCACAGGAAAATTTACTAAAATTAAATGTTGTTGATTGGAGCGTGTTCAGGGAGCCCAAATCTATCATACATTGACGAAACTAAAGCGTTTACTGGAATCAACATACAAAATGTCCAGTTGTGTAGTCGAATCTTGGACAACATACACTCTTTTTAGTTTCAAAGGTATTTGGAAGCACTGTAAAAATGACCGCTTTTTTGTGTTCTTATATATATATATTTTTTTTTTCAAATTTTACATCCAGTTATAATAAAAACATAATCAAAAATCAAATTATTCGCTCTACAGCTTTGCCTTGGCGTTCTCGATTGCGAGATTTCTACTCGAAACTAGGTGTCCGAAGGCTTGATTGTTGAGGCAATTGCAAACCTCTTTTTACACCTAAGCTTCCATCCACCCCGGGATTCGAACTGACGACCTTTGGATTGTGAGTCCAACTGCCTACCAGCGACTCCACCGGGACAGGACCTAGGGAGACGACTCCTACACCTGGACTGAGCTATCGACCTAACCTCTAGGTTAGACCGGAGCCAACAATTACTTCCCCATCCGACGGAAGGCGTGATCAGACAAATCTCGTCTCAAAATTTGCTACCGGGACCTTCTGGGATCGAACTCAGGCCGACTGGGTGAGAGGCAACCACGCTTAGGGTATTTTAACCATTAGTGGACCCCCTAGTAGAGCCGAAGCACATTTTTCACAAATTTTTAATATTTTAGGCACTTTTTCATAACCTTCTGTACAAAACAATGAAATCTGAAGTCTTTTGGACAATTTTGACTATTTGTTTCATCAGTTATTTCTTTTTGAGCAGAAAAAGAGCCATTTGAAAAAAAAGTTTTTTTTGCCTGTTATGGACCCCCTTTTCCTATAGTGGACCCGGGTCCATAATCCGATTGTGGACCCGGGTCCACTATAGGCTAACTGTTATTTTTATACCAAATTTAACCGATTTTTGATGTTTTGATGCATGGTGTAGGTCTAATGATAGATATAATGAATAAAAGCTGGATTTTGCTCACTTTTCATCATAAACAAAGATGTTTTGTTAACAAATTAGGCTTTAAACAACAACAAAACCTAACAGACATTTAAACACATTTATATCCGAAAAAGATCAGAGAAAACGATTCAAAAACTACTGTAAAAATAAAAATAATAAAAAAAAGTAATTTTGATGCTAATTTTTCCATATAAATTTCATAAATGGCCCGTAATTTTTGCTCGAAAATGAGCAGTTCTTCGCTTTATTTGAGTAAAATTCCTTAAACTTACACTATTTCGACTTGCTAAAGTTAAATAATCAGTCAAAAAATGATTGGATAGTTACTTCAAAATATAAATGCTGTTTTGTTGTGAAAATGCTAGTGGCCTTGGCTGATCTCAGATGTCGAACTCAAAACACTTATTTTGGTGAAAAGGACGATCCAATGTCAGTCAATATTGTTTTAAATGATGCTAAACATGCCAAATAAAAGATTTGCAGACAACAACACGCTTGAAATTGTGATTTCATTGCATTTTTCATGAAAACCCCTTCAGAGGGTCCACTATAGGAAAGGGGTCCACTAATGGATAACGTACCCTACATCTACACCACAATCCCAAAAACATAATAAAAAAATATAAAAATTTAAATAAAAAGCCATAGTCTCAACATTTGAATGCAGAAATTGTTTTAAAATGCATTTTGCACTAGTTCAATTGTTTTGCAATCATTAGTTTTCAAAAAAAGTAAGACATGAAAAAAAAATGAGAAAAAAGGACAAGTTTGAACCACACAAAAATGTTCATTTTCATCAATTTTAACTCTTTAAAAAATTAAAGCTAAAAAAACTTCAATTCACAATTATTGAAAATCAAGTTCGTTTCCAAGGATACTAGATGACACAAGAAAATAAGCAGCTTCTTATTTTTTTAACTTTCATTTTTTAAAGGGTTAAAATGGATGAATATAAACCTTTTTATGCGTGTTTCTATTGTGAAGCAAAAATTTACAACCTTGCTTTTTTTCGTTCACAGTTGAGATGGAATGACCCATATATCCAGAGATTTTTTTCGGTAAAAAAGGGTCCTATAAACATAGGAAAGATCATAGCAAAAGAAACACTTCCACGTATTTCTATCGGCTTGTTTTTGAGAAGAACCTAGGAGCTGACGATTGGTAAACCATCCGGTTGTGTCTTTTGAAGATTTGCTGTTTCTTGGTGAGAGCTTTCCATAATTATTTAATAGATGATTATATTACTAGATGATTATCATTATACTATACTATACATTATACTATAAATTAAATAACCCCCACCTTCTTTCCCATTCCCCAATTACCATTTACCCAGTTCCACTTCCTTCCTAAAAATATAATTATCTGCCAAATATACACTAACACACCACACCTAACTGATTCGGAGCGTTTGGTACGGTATGTCCACGCATCCTTCCTTCCCTGTAGATTCTGTGAAATGTGATCCGTTCTCAGAAACCTCTCTGCGGCAAACACAACGCAGTAGGGCTGGCCGCTTTAATTTTTGTAATACATTTTCGGGTGTTCTCGGATGTACTGCAATTATTAATATTGACAAGAAAAGTGCTTGGGGCGTAATCTAATCACAAGACTTTCCAGCATGCTTTCATCGGACTGGCTGCGTTTGTGTTAGATTAGATTAGATTAGATTAGATAAACTGCCTTACCCAAAGCGTTCTCAGTCTCAGATGGTAGTCCCAAATGTCCCCTACAAGCGGCAGGTCGAACCGAGTTGATATCTGGATGGAACACTTTTTTATTTGAGTTTGAAAATTATGCTATTTGCCTTCCTCACTTTACTGAGGAAAGGCTATAAAATCACTCGAAAAACGAAATTCTTAATTTTACCTCCTACCCACCCACCTTCATGAATACTTATCGACTAGGAATCGTATTTTGAGCAAATGTCAGTGTGTGTGGTGGGATGTTGATCAAAAAAATTGCACTGGATTATCTCGGCACTGGCTGAACCGATTTGGACCGTTTTGGTCTCATTCGATCCGTCTTGTGGTCCCATAAGTCGCTATTGAAAATTATAAAGTTTATTAAAGCACTTCAAAAGTTATGCTAAAAAAACGATTCTAACAAAAGTCCGGAAGATTGTAAAAAGGGTGGTTTTTGTAAGAAACCCCATCATGTTATACATTTTTAGAAATGTATTCGAACGACGAACGACGAACGACTTTCCAACGAGTTCAAAAGATTGAAGATCTGACAACCCTATCAAGAGTTATAAGCACTTCACAGTTATTTATGCATTTTTTAGAGGCCGGATCTCATATATTTCGATGAAAACGTTGTCCGGATCTATCATGCAACCTGTCGATGGATAAGTGATCAAAAGACCTTTCCAACGAGTTCAGTAGATTGCAGATCTGACAACCCTATCAAAAGTTATACGCACATAAATGCCCTGAATAATGAAGATCTGACTACCCAATCTGATGGTATGAATAATGAATCAAGTTGATAGAACACTGAAAGGTCCGCCCTTGTGTATCTATTTTGGATAGCATTACCCTCTAAATGTAAGGAAGGCAACAACCATTTAAGGGTGGTGGTTGCCTTTAGATGTGACCAATTGGGATGCTTCTACCTGCATTTAGTTGGATTTTTTAAACCCTTTCAGATGCATTTTGAAATTAAATTGAATTTTGCCTATGTTATAGCCTTTTTAAGATTTTTGACGTTTTTGAATTTCAAATTTTGTGTCTCGATTTGCCCCACTTACCGTTGACCTAGAGTGCTCATATTTTGACCAGATGCTAGTTTTATATGTACAAACAACCCCTGAAAATTTCAGGCAGATTGGTGAGGTCCAAACGACGTCCCATACAAAGGGGTATGCCCTGTTCGTGGACTCGCTCTTGAAATGTTACAGATTTTCGAATATTACTTACCATTTGGGTGAACCAATTACACAAAATTACTTCTTTGGTCATAGGAAGGCCCCCACAAAGTTTGAGCCAAATAAAAAAAAAACATAAGTAAAATCCATTTCCGGGTTTGGTGGAGAATTGCTCTTTTAAACTTAAATTATTTTTTCTTCCATAGTATTTTTTTTTGTGTCGGGACCGTGGTGTAGCTGTAAGCGTGGTTGCCTCTCACCCAGTCGGCCTGGGTTCGATCCCAGAAGGTCCCGGTGGCAAATTTTGAGACGAGATTTGTCTGATCACGCCTTCCGTCGGATGGGGAAGTAAATGTTGGCCCCGGTCTAACCTATAGGGTTAGGTCGTTAGCTCAGTCCAGGTGTAGGAGTCGTCTCCCTAGGTCCTGCCCCGGTGGAGTCGCTGGTAGGCAGTTGGAACTCACAATCCAAAGGTCGTCAGTTCGAATCCCGGAGTGGATGGAAGCTTAGGTATAAAAAGAGGTTTGCAATTGCCTCAACAATCAAGCCTTTGGACATTTAGTTTCGAGTAGGAATCCCGTAATCGGAAACGCCAAGGCAATGCTGTAGAGCGAATAATTTGATTTTGATTTGATTTTGTATTTTTTTAAAGCCTGTCAAATTGTCTACACCTTTGACCACTTTTTTTGGCTTCGAAACACAGCAATATTAAAATTAAAATACAAAAATATTGAAATAACTAACGCTATTCTCGTGGCTCCATAAATACAAAAAATGGCTTATATAAGCATAGGATAACATGTCTACAAAGTTTCATTGAAATAGGGAGGGTCGGGTACAACCGATTTTTTGGCATGAAACATAAATGCTCAATGTGCTGAAAAATCGACATTAGGTGCTCGATGGAAATACGTGCTGTTCACCTATTCAATATTGGAATTTGCGTAAATGCATAGGATGTCATCACACACCATTCAAATAAAAAAAAACTCAGCCCAAATTACGATTTTCATTTGTTAGTAACTTATAAACTTTATTCTCTATCATAAAATTAGTTTAACAAAACCATTTCACCTTTTGTTTGTTTTCCTTTGTACAGCAACGAAAGAGTGAACACATGACTCCACATCTCGAAAATATTGTTTTTTTTTGGTTGTCTGTTTCATACACCTTTTTTTTCTCCGTTTCTCGCGACGCGTTTTACATATTCAAATTTAGAAAATGGTTTATCTACGTATAAAATCAAACAGGTTTTTTTTTCCTTTCGCGCGTTTTCACTTGTATTTTTCTTTACTCTTTTTTCTTCCTTTCAATACCCAACAGAAACATCGTTTTTTGTGTTGTTTTTTTTTTTTTGGTATGGTTTACTTCTTTTTTTTGTTCAACTCTTTTAATAGTCGGAAATGCATGCGTGTATTCTACACCTTGTTTGTGTTTTTTCAACTGCTACTGTTTGTAACAGTTTTCTTTTTTTATTCCGATTTAATTTAAAAAAGTTTCTCTATCTTTCTGCTCGCTTGATTTTTTGTTTGTTTTATTCTAATGTTTTTTCCTTCTTGCCTTCATTTTACAATAAACTTTAGAATTGCTTGATAACAAAACTGATTACTTGTTGTCTATGTGTGTGTGTTTGTGTTTTTGTGTGTGAGTGTTACGAGTAAGTTCAGGTGAACGTGTGAATTTGTATTCTCATGTTTATTTATACGCGTGTGTGTGTGTGTGTATGAAGTATTAAAGTGTTTTGTTTTGTTTCCTCAGAAAGTATAACGCAAAAGTATTTTTTTCTTCATTACGCTGCAATCGAATCGTTTGCGAAATGTGAGAGTTTTTGATTTTTAATGATTTCGTTTTGCTTTACTCTGATTCGTCAATCTTGTTTTTTCATTGTTTTTAACTAATTTTATCGCCTTCGGTCGATACTGCACTTGTGTTGTTTTTTCTTTTCTTCTGTTTTTCAATTAATTAAAATCTATTAATTTGATTTATTTAACTATTTTTCTTGTTCATTTTCTTTAATAAATACCATTTTTTTCTGGGTTCCTTTCTTTGATTTAATATAAAACGATTAAATATTTATTTTACCACTTTTTACATTCTATTTATTCTGTTTTTTTGTTTTCATTTCGGAACATCTTCTGTGTGTGTGTTGTTTTTTTCTTTTCTTTGCTATGCTTCATATGTTTTAAAAACATGTTTCCTTTTATTGGTTTTAGAAATTGTTTGTGTCTCTCAGTAACTATATACAATCCGTACGAGGCGGGCTGGAACTTTTGAGCTCCTGTCTTGCATTTATTTATTTATTTTTTTGCTAATATTTCGTTTTACGGTTCGCGAACGGTTGCTTCCCCGATAAGTATTATGTAATAACACTTGGCAGGGTCTCACGACGACGTTGTCGAGGAGGAATATAGTATTGGGAAATACTGAAAGTTTACACGTTTGATAACGCTCAATTTTTTTCTTCTTGCTTTGTTTGTGTGTGTGTGTGTTTTGAGTGTGTATTAGTGTCTCTTTCATCGTTTTGTTTGCTTGTAAGAGTGAGTTTGTGTTTGTATTTTTTTGCTCTCTGTAACTGAATTTATCTAGTTTTATGGTTTAATTTTCCACATTCTTCCTTCATTTGTTTATACAAATATTTTAACTTATGCTACGTCCGTTCATTAATTTGTTTAATGCTGTTTTGTGTTGTATTCCTTTTCCTCTTTAGTTTCTTTTTTATTTTCCGTTAATTACTCACTATTTGTAAATATATACAACTATTTTAGAATGACGTTTACGATTTCCTTACAAATTACTTAACGTTAGGGTTCTGTGATTACCTTTTCCCATGTGTGTCTATCTGTGTATGTGTGTGTTTTTTTTCTTCCATCAGCCTGACTCATCGTATGTTTGTTTTTGTTTGCATATTTTTGTCTCTCACTCTCGCGTGCTCACTTGACAGCTGGTAACAATGAGCCCCACAATTGGGTACAATGTGGTAACACCAACTATTTTGGGGGGAACCTACACACTAACACATCATGCTCTCCTCCCGCCTGCTGCGTTGTGGTGGTGGTGGTGAAACGAAAAACGAATGTCTATATTTTTTACTGTGTTTCAGTGTGTAGTGGTAGTAGTGGTTATCCTATAAACGATTTTTTCAGTGTTTTTTTTTTATGGCACACTTTGTCCAGTGTTGCTTATACGTGTAAGTTTTAGAAAACGTTTTCCGAAAAAGTCTACCGAATCAGTTTGTTGTTTTTTTTTCATAGTTTTGAAAATTATCTCAACTTTTGCTTAATTTTTTATTATTTTTCGTTAGTTTTTCGTATAAAAATTGACTTTATTTCTATTTTACACACCATTTACGGATACTTTTGTTCGCCTACCCTTTAGTTAAGGTTGTTTTTGTTTCGAAACAATAAAATAAAAGTTGAAATAAAAAACAGTATGTTTGAGTTGCATTTAATTCTTTTGATTCTTTTCCTCCTTTTGCTAATGTTGGTTATTTTAAGACAGATAAGTTTCCCGTTTGTTTTTCAGTACAAAAATCCCTTAGTTTAGTGACATTTTGCAGCGTATGTGTACATGTGAGTTGTATGTGGCTGTGGCTTGTTTGTAAGTGTACTAGGAGAACTCTCACGCAGACTATATACGCTTATTGGCCAATGCACCGAGTGATTTGTTGACATTTTTTGGCACCCTCCGCAAACGTCAAACCATACAAATTTGCTGCCGGATCCGGAAAATGATCCGGCAGCAACTTTGCACTGGTTTGACGTTTAAGAAGGGTGTCGAAAAGTTTGGTTATGTTACTGCTTGCAAAAATCAATCGTGGCCCGTGTAGTAGTGTGAGTTGCCTCAACTGTCAAAGTTGCAGTGCACACTAATTTATGTTTACTTACTTTCGCGTTGAATTTCGCCAAATTTTGTATTGTTATTGTAGAAAAAATGTCTGAAGGTATGTTGATAATATCACAATTTGTACTTTGACGTGCCATTGCAAAAAGAGGTCCTCATCTTTAATCACACACGTGTGATTTTGCAACTGATTTTATTGTGACAAGCTTCCTTTCCCTCACGTTCCCCACTTCCCACCCATTAAAATTGCATAATGAAATTAAAATTTGGTTCAGTTGTTGTTGCCTATACGAAACCCGGGTGTTTTTCGAGTTTAAAACGCTTTTGGCGCCGCAGTGACCAGCTTTTTCGCATCAATTAATCGACCGAGCTAATTAATAGTCCGCTAATTAATTGCCACCGCCCTCGAATGATGGCGCCGCCGGTCAATTTGTTTGTTTATTTTCGGAGTGTATTTTTGGGGGATGAGTAGTGGCTGGGTTTTTGTTTGGTCGGTTACTAGACAATGCAATGCTTGGCAGTCGGCAGTTGCCATTTATTGACAGAGCATAGTTATTTTGTCCATTTGTCGCACTGTAAACAGGTCATAATTGGTTGATGCAATAATGCATAATTGAATAACCACGAAAATTTGCATGCGATTATGCAAGCTGTGGTTGGCCATAATTTTCAAGGAGTTTTAAAAGTGCGCCTTAATAATGAATTCATTTCAATTGCCCTGTTTGCACAAATTTAGAATATTTATTTTCGCAGATAAGATTGCAAATCACTTAAAATCGTAGTTAATCCTCTGAAAGGTACACAATAAAAATTGTGTTTATTTGGAAGGTGTAAAATTATGTATAAATTTGTAAATTTCCGAAATTCAAGCGGAAGTTACATTTTCATTACTTTATGTTATTTATTATAATCTACTGTTCAAATTGAAGTAATTAGATCGTATTAACCCTTTCTGGCCAAGACCAAGTTTGATTTTTTTAAAGCTTGATTTTTTTTTGTCCTAGGTCATTTATTAGGCTGAATACATTAAATGAATGGCGCCGGCGCCGGTGCAACCCCGAAGGCGGATCAAGGCGAACCGAAGCTGTACAGCGAGTCGGAGCTGTGGTCCATTTACAGAGAATACAGAGGTCGCTTGAGGCAGTGCAAGACTCCCGAGGAACAGATTGACGTGATCGCACACTTGCTGACACATGGCACGAGAAAATGATAATCTAGATCAGTTTCGGTTTTTTTTCTTTTATTATTTTTGTACTTTGATCCTCGGTCCTAACCTGGTCACAGCACCTAAAAGGACCTAATAAAAATAAGTTATGAACAAAAAAAAATACATTAAATGAAACCATAAGAAAAATTTAACACAACTTCGTATCATATCAAAGGTGACCAAAGAATGCACCTATTTCAAAAACTCGCTTCAAATATTTGGAAAAATTGTGTTGTGATTTCATGAATAAGTGTTTCAAGTAAAAAAGCATCAATTAGATTTTTAAGGTAAATAATTTGTTTTTAATTTCAACTTTATGTGTCAATGTTATTCTTAAATATATTCTCTCAAACTGGTCACAGAGACAAATTTACAAGCAATGGTTGGTTAATGGTTGTGGAGCATGTAATATACTCACTGCCTTCGATTAAAAAATAATACTTCTCAACAAAAATATTAATGAACATTTGTTGGTTTGGTACGATTTGAAAGTCAGCATATAAAATAACAAAATTTATATACTTTCTTAAAGCTGTATGATTTTTTACAAGCAGTCAAGCCATTAATTCTGGAGTTTTTTCTAAAAGGTCCAATAAATCAAATTTTCAGTTTTTGCTTTTTGGGTGTTTTATTATACCCCTCACACAAGGTGGTTTCAAAACAACCCAAAAACCAAAAACTGGATATTTGCTTTATTGGACCTCTAAAAAAAAATCCAGTATTGATCCTCACAATTAAAAATATTAACAGAAGCAGGATCACAATAAGTTTAAATTAAAATTTAAATTTTAATTTGCCGGTCATTTGTTGAAAGTTTCCCGTTTCCCGGGAATTTTGTAACCCCGGAAAATTTGACACTCTAAGTGACATCAATAAAAACACTAGTTTTTATCAAAAACGTAAGAATTGAGCTACAGAGGTCGGACAGGCCTGGTGTAAAGGATCCAGGAGTCGTGAATTTTACATTTGCAAATTTCTACAGATTGTATGAATTCAAAAATATACAATCAAATTTGAAATTAAGTTCTGATGTCTAAAAGTAGAACTAAAGTTTTGTTTGTTATCAAAAATAATGTTGTTATCAACTACCTGAAACAGTTTTAAGTCTTTCAAATTGAACTTTCGATTTGAATTTTGATGTCACGATTTTCCCCTTTATTGTGTTTGAAATCCCGTTAAAACGGATTTGATGTCACAATTCTACTAAATGTGTGTTTTGAAAGTGAGTGAGAGCGCTGTGCCGTGTGAAAAGGAACCATTTTGTTTGACGAAACGAAAAGTGTCAAACCACTAATTTAGTTATTTTTAGAAATCAGTTATAAATTATAACTTTCAAATTATTGTTGAAAAGTGCTTGGCTTGGTGTACATTTTTTGTATGATGGTAGCTTAGCTTACCCCTTAACTTTTGTGCGACCTAGAAAATATTTGGTCTAAGAATTTTTGTTTTTCACAAAATTTAGTTTTACTTGTGGTTTAAGGTGAAGCCGTTGATCATTTTCGAAGAAAATTAATCATCACTATAAAAAATTGTGTATTAAATTCAATTTGACGAATTTCAGCACCAAAAGGAATCAGCATGTGCCGGTTGTTGCCTTCTTGAAGCGACTGAAGGAATTTTTGATCTAAATCAATTGTGCTTCAAAATTTATATACTTTTGTGGCACAGTCATTGACGTCCTAGTTGGCAATCATTGATTAAATCATTGATTTCCATAACTTAACAAGGAATGGGATAATCGTTACCAAAAGGAATCAGCATGTCTAGGGCACTGTTCTAAACAACTTGTTAAAGGAATTTTGTCAAAATATTGAAAACGACGCAAAATTTATATCTTTGAAGGAAAAATCATGACAATGATGGAAGTCTTCACGTTAATAAAGAGAAACGATATTTTTTTCTACACACAGCATTAAGAATAATTGTGCGCCTCCGTTGAAATATATGAAAAAAACGTTACTTAATCCACTTTTAGGTGGTTGGAGTCTTCCTCACATTTATATATAACCAAAACTGATATGCATTGTGATCAGACTATACGGATAGAAATCCTGTAAGCAAATCCGGTAACTCTGTGTTGTTGAGTTCGACAACATGGAAATGTTATCAAAATCATCGACATTTTTCTCGATAGTTGTACAAAATCGATTTTTTTTTAAGATTTTGGAAACATTTCCATATTGTCGAATTTAACTACAGAGAGTTACCGGATGTGCTTACAGGTTTTCATTCCGAATTGAGTCTCAAAATTTATACTTAAGTGCAGTTAACTTTGATAGGGTTATCTGATCGTCTGCCTGTGTGGATCAATCGGACCGCGCACTGGACTCACAATCCAGAGGTCGCCGGTTCGAATCCCGAGGCGGACGCAAAAATGCTAAAGTGTAAATATAGGTATTCGGTGCCCTCTCCCCGTGCCCATACCTTCACACTTAGCAGACCCGGGAGGCGGAGTCTTGTCGCTAAAAGAACGATACACGCCTGTGGATCCGTTGACGAAACCGCAAGGTTTAAGAGGGCCACACATTATAAGGTGTTACGTCGATTCCGTTTTTTTTCCGTTATCAGATCTTCGATGTTTTAGGTTCATTTGAAAGGACTTTCAATTATCTAACTGACGAATAGTAGTCGCATGATAGACCCGGACAATATTTTCATCGAAATATGTGAGATCTTACCTCTGAAAATTTTAAAAATAACCCTTAAGTGCTCACAACTTTTAATAGCTGTTGTTTTAGGCTCTTTGGATAGGTCTTTTAAATACTTATACATTTTTAATGAATAACATAACGGGTTTTCTTACAAAAACCGCCCTTTCTACAATTTTCCGGACTTTTGTTAAAACCGTTTTTTTATCATAACTTTTGAAGTACTTTACTAAACGTCATAATATTAACTAGGGTCTTATGGGACCCCAAGACAGATCGAAGGAGGCCAAAACGGTTCAAATCGGTTCAGCCAACCCAGAGATAATCGAGTGCATATTTTCGGTGCACGGACTCACATCCACAGACACACGCACAGACATTTGTTCAGAATTTGATTCTGAGTCGATAGGTATACGTGAAGGTGGGTCTACGAGGTTGAATTAACAAGTTAATTTTTCGAGTGATTTTATGGCCTCAGTAAGGTGAGGAAGGCAAAAACCTAAAGTTTAGATCCCTAGACGAAATTTACTATAAGTCGAGTCACGTGTATTGATTTGAAAACATTGTGGGTCGCATCCAACCATCCCCTAACATGACAGTTTTCGTGAGATGCGCGTATCCACCGACAGATGGCAAGTGGGCCTCGTCGTAGTACGCCCATCAAATACGCAACTCAAAATTTGTATAGCAAACTTTTTTTTCGTGACGGCTTTTGTGGCACGCTCACTTCAACAGTTCTGGACTAATATTTGAACGTGGCGTATCTCTAAACAAGTTTTTAAAGAAAATGATTCCATAATGCTTATTTTGTCGTTTTAAACCAAAACAAGGCAAAAACTATATTTAATTAAACTATTAACCATTTTCAAAAAAATGGCTAGATAATATCGAAGGCCGCCATCTTAGGCCCACTGGGCTCACAAAACGGGGTACGCTCAGTTTGTATGGGAGCTGTCAACATGCTCCCGGGCTGGTCGCATCGCTTGCATAGAGTGCATCCTCGATACTTTTAAGCACGAAAAACTTTTCACATGTTGGTATGTGTGATACAAGCAGTTCTTTAACCATACGTGAACGGTCACTCAAAGCTTTTCATTTTTAAGTTGTCTTAACTGCCAACATTTCTCGTTTACATGGATTCGTATTTTAAATTCATTGAATCCAACAACAAAACTCGCATACAAGTCTGCGTGAGTGTTTTCGTTTTACCATGTTGATTTTCTATTATGTTTTTTTTTGCGTACATGTGCTATTTTATCTGCCAATATTGTTCTGTTTTGTGAGTTTTTGTGTGTGTGTATTTGTCGGATGCATGTAGTAAAAAATCTCGTATATTATTTTTGTATTATTATTATTATGTTTTTTTTTGTTTGTTAACGGCCACATCGCTGTTGCTGCGCTATTGATATAAATTTCTAAACAATTTATCCTATCGTGGTTTTTTTCCTTCTGTTTGTGTTTGTTCTCCGTTCAGCAGTTCGAACAACCAGTCGATGAATGGCGAAATGAGTGATGTGACACGATTTGATGTTTTTTTTTGTTCAGCCTCGCGTAATAATGAATGTGAGCGTGTGAGGTGGAGGGAGCTTAACGTTTTTTTTCTGCTTTGTTTGAGTGAGTGTGGCGAGGGGGAATGAGCTTCTTTTTTTTATTTGCCTATAATATTCACAAACACACACACGGTGATGGCGTGGCGCCGCGGCCTGGCAAAAACAGGCTCGCGGGCGGCCTTTTTACTTAGAGGGGAGACATTTTTGTTCAATTTTTCATATTCTACATACTTTCTCTGCACGGTTAGGCGGTTGCGACCTGTTTTAGCCCTGTGTGTTTCGGAGGCACCCCGCGGCGAAAGGTGTGTCTGTGTGTTGGTGTGTGTGTGTGTGTGCTACACAGTAATGGTGAACACTTTGTTGCTCCTTAGACTGATCTTCGCGCGCTGTGGAATTATTAATGGAAAGTGTTTACCGACCCTATTATCCCTATTTCGTGGAGGGGAATCTTTGTCACCCCGCCTTCTTTGAGCTTTTTCTTCATCGCGATTGTGTGAGTTTCATTTTGCGAAGGAGCGTTCGACGCGCCTACTTTGTCATCGTATTGGTGAATGGCGTGTTCGGGCGCTCGTTACACGCCTGAGCTCACTACTGCTACCATAGTATAAATTCGACTCGATGATGTAATTTGTGTTTGTGTGTGTTTCTTTTTTGTTTGCTTGTTTTAACGCTAGTGTTTCGCTTTAGTAGTGTTGTTCAGGGGATTCAATTTGCGAGCGGAATTAAATCCCGTGTAGCTACTATCAGTGTTTATATTCGGGATAGCGACCTGTACTCTCCATTATATGATTTCCGTCGGGTCCTTGGCCTTGCATAATGGGTCCACGTCTCGACGGGGGCTGGATTACGCTTCCACTGCTCTCGGTCTCGGTGGAGGGTGGCGAAGGATAGTAGTCGCGACTGTTCACCAACTGGTGGCTCAAACTGTTGATATTGTGACAGCTGCCCATTGCTGGTACTCCATTGACGTGTTGGCTGGTGTTGGTGGTGGTGTTGGGCGCCGATGCCAAACTGCTGCTGTCGTGCTGCTGATGATGCAACTGCTGTTGCTGATGCGATGGATGTTGTTGAATATGGCCGTGCATGGTACTGGCTGATGATGGACCTTGCGCGTGGGACGAATCCGATCCTTGCTCCATTACCACCACGGAAACCACGTCCTCACTCGCCCATCGGGCTAACTGTTGTTGAGCTTGAAATAAGTCATCACTAAACACAGTGATACACAGGCAGCGGGGCAATTTCGTGGTGTGGTGTTTTTTTATGTTATAATACCAAAACAAACAAAGAAAGAAACAAATGGTTGAAAAACTTTCTTTTGGTCTTTCAGGTCACTAACCAAATCAAGAATAATTCCAAAAGGGGAAACCACAAAAAAAAAACAAAACTCGACCGAGCAATCCCACCGTGCGAACGAAACACTCACTCGAAGCATACAACTTGCAAACGTATTGGTGCGATAATCGGTGGGTGCGCGACGCGCTCGCGCGTGCTCCTAACAACATGTCTCTGTATAAGTGGGTGCAGGGTGTTGCGTTCGATCGTGTTTTCTTCTTTTTTTCTTGCTTTTTCTGCCAGCGTGATCGCTGGCGGAAAAAAAATTGGACACATTCAAAAAAGAACATAGAAAACTCATAAAGACCAGAAGAAATTCTACGTAATGGAAAAGATAATTGTTTTGGGGGGGTGGTGGCATACACACACACACGCACTCCATTCACAACGACTACAAGGCAGGCAGGCGGACGGCAGATGGGCGCATGATGTAACAGTGTGTAAATGTGTGCGTACGAGGAACGGTGGTTGACAAACTTGTTATCACTTAAAATATTAGTGGCATTAATATTTTTCTTGGAACTTTTCGAATTTTAAGCCGGTTTTTAATTTGGCCAACACAACTGGTGGTGGCGACCGATGGAATGTTAACATTAACCTTAATATAACGTTAAGAAATAGCCACAGAATCCGCTTTGTAAATGCGGCTCCGATACTCTTCGTGGGTCATGGGAAAAAATGTACCTTACTTTTAAATTTGTAAATTAATTCGTTTCAAATGGAATTTCCAAAATAATTTGAAATCATATGCTTATCTAATATATACCGAGTTGAATTAGAGAATTCAATAACCATTTTTTATACTAGTGTCATGGCAAAGTCCTGCCGAGACGGGAGTTCTTATTCATAAATACATACAATTTTAATTACAATTTCTAATAACAATCAGAATCATAAAAAAAATCTCATGTTAGTTTTATTTTCAGTCAACAATCTACTCTTACTTGCTACTTTTATTGTTTGTTGCTCTCGTTGACATTGATATTGACGTTGAAACTCTATAAAAGTTCATTGCCGACTTAGACGAAAGAGTGCGTGAAAAAAAAGTTTATTCATGTTATCGTCAATTGTGTTGTGTTTAGAGTGCAAAAACACCATACTCATGAATTAGTTCCTTCGTAGTTCTCTCCTTCATGAACAACAATTCACGATAACGGGAATTGATATTTTCAGTGTGGTCAGTTCCAAAATTTTGTAACGAGTGGTTTAAACATCTAAAATGAAATTCTTTGAATATAAAATTGATGTAAAATTATAATTTGGCTCGTGAGAAAACTAAACTTGCCATCCTGTCGAATTTTTTTCCAGGTTTATTTTTTTTAATATTTTTTTGATGTAGACAATGAAAAATTCAAGAACATACGCATATTCAGGAATGTTTGATAAATATTTGAGGTAATTTGGATGATTTTTTTGGATAAAAAGAATCGAAGGAACTTCGGGGAAACTACGATTTTATTCAATATTTTGCTGAACAAAAGACCACAACATAAACATCATAATGATTAAAGCAATTCTCTACGAAATCGGTCTTTTTTAAATTTAAATTTTTGTATTTTTTAATCCGGCTGAAACTTTTATGGTGCTTTCGGTATGCCCAAAGAAGCCATTTTGCATCATTAGTTTGTCCATAAAATTTTCCTTACAAATTTGGCAGCTATCCGTACAAAAATGATGTTCAAAAATTCAAAAACCTGTATTTTTTGAAGGAAATTTTTGATCGTTTTTGTGACTTTGGCAAAGTTGTTGGTATGGAATAGAACCACACTGAAAAAAAATGATTCACGGTAACAAAAAAATTGGTGATTTTTAATTTAACTTTTTATCACTAAAACTTGATTTGCAAAAAACACTATTTTTGATTTTTTTATTTTCTGATATGTTTTAGGGGGCAATCAAATCAATAAATTTTCTGAAATTTCCAGAATGGACAAAAAAACTTTGACAGAGTTATGAATTTTTTAATCAATACTGATTTTTTTCAAAAAATCGAAATAGTGGTCCCATAAAATTTTCATCTTTGTTTTTCGATTTAAGATCAAATTTGCAATCAAAAAGTCCCAAAGTGAAATTTTGATAAAGTGCACCGTTTTCAAGTTAAAGCCATTTCTAGGTAACTTTTTTGAAAATAGTCGCAGTTTTTCATTTTCTATATTTAGTGTACATGTTTGCCCACATTCGGAAAAATATATTTTGAAATGCTGAGAAAATTCTCTATATTTTGCTTTTTGAACTTTGTTGATACGACCTTTAGTTGCTGAGATATTGCCATGCAAAGATTTAAAAACAGGAAAATTGATGTTTTCTAAGTCTCACCCAAACAACCCACCATATTCTAATGACGATATCTCAGCAACTAATGGTCCGATTTACAGTTTTCAGCATCGTGTGATTTTCTACAATCTAATTTCAGTATTGGTATAATAAAAACTAAATTAATCCACCTACGTGGTTGATGCCTTCCTCACTTTTTACCAACAATGGGTAATATGAGTGGTTTGGACACATATTTCAGCTATTTTTTAGATCCAGAAAAATAAGTACACAGATATAACTTATGTGGTCATAATTCGAGATAGGGTTGCCAGATTATCAATGTTGTGGACTCGTTGAAAAGGGGTTTCGATTACCTAACGAACGATGGGTCGGATGATGGATCCGGACATCGTTTGCATACATTTAAGTGAGATCCGGCTTCAAAAAAAGTACATAAATACCACTTAAGTGGTCATAACTCGATACAGGGTTGCCAGATCTTTAATGTTGTGGACTCATTGGAAAGGTCTCTCGATTACCTAACCAACGATGGGTCGGATGATGGATCCGAAAATCGTTTGCATACACAGAAAAAAAATATGTAAATTTACACAGCATGTAATTACTGTTTCTTATGTAAACTCACTCAATGTAATGTTGAAATATGATGTAAAGAGTAAAAAGTCATGGAAATTACTCCAATGTAAATCTAAATCTAATGTAAATCATGAATCTAATGGAAACGTTAAGCATGGAAACTCAAATCTGATGAATTTCTACCCGTGTTCGGCTTCCTGTAAATTCCTATTTAATGTAAATCATATATCCAATGTAATTCTGCCAAACGTTGACTTCAAAACTACCCGAACTAAAAATAGTTATATTTGGTTCTCTTTCTATCGCTCTCATATTTCGCTGGCCCACTGCCTGTGTCTCGACCTGAGGAAGTTAATGTTTTAGCCGCTCGTTTATAAAATGCGAAGATGTCTCAGTCGGCAACGGGTAGCAGCAGTAACACCAAACATCCTACCCGTCGTCTGTTCGATTCCAGTTCAGCGTTATTCCACTTGGCCGTCGACGAGAAAGCGTCCCCTACCTGTGGAACAACTTTTTAAAATCATAATTTCCTTTTGCTGCCCGCTTCACTCATTTTAAAATAGAACATAGGCCACACCCTTTTCCTACTGCAATCCAAGTCGAGCTTCTCATTCCCACTGGCCAATTAGAATTAGTTGATTTGAACTAATGTAAATTCCAAAAGTAATGTAAATCTCAAAACTAATGTAAATTTTCAAAAGTAATGTAAATTTCCAATGAATCTAATGTAAATTTCCAATAAACCTAATGTAAATATACATCATTTATCATGATACCTTTTGGTACATGATAAATAATGTAAATTTACAGAAATATTTTTTTTCTGTGTACATTTAATTGAGATCCGGCTTCAAAAAAAGTACATAAATATCACTTAAGTGGTCATAACTCGAGACAGGGTTGCCAGATCTTCAAAGTTGTGAGCTCGTTGAAAAGGTCTCTCGATTACCTAACCAACGATGGGTCGGATGGTGGATCCGGACATCGTTTACATGCCTTTAAATGAGATCCGGATATATGTGAAACCACATTTTTATACATAACTTTTAAACTAGTAATCGAAACTTCAAACAATTCAATAGCGATGTATGGGACCCTATACCAAGTCGATTGCAACTGGTTTGGTCAAAATCGGTTCAGCCAGTGCTGAGAAAACTCAGTGAGAATTTTGGTCACATATATACATACACACACACATACACACACACAGACACAGATTTCGATTCTGAGTCGATATGTATACATGAAGGTGGGTCTTCGAGCTTTTAATAAAAAGTTCATTTTTAGAGCAGGATTATAGCCTTACCTCAGTGAGGAAGGCAAAGGTCATGTTGCCGGTATAAATGCTATGGATTTATCCTAAGAAACCAAGCGCCTCCATGTATTTGTTCTACGGAAGGTTGATTCAATGGAGGCGCTTGGTTCCTTAGAAGGATTCCAAAGCATTTTTGAACATTGATGTAGTCTGGGTCCCTAAGACATACCTGAGCAGTATTTATTTATTGATTATGGTTTGGTTTTGCTCAATTTTCCGTTTCATCAACCACCGTTCCCGTTCCGTTTTTCACACTACACACAAATAGTGACGATCCACGCCGACGATGCCGTTCAAGCTAGTTCAAAGTTCTGTACAATAAGCTGTGCATAGTTCGGTGCCAAGCCAGCGTAATTTCTAGGTTAGGGGAGGAGTACGGGACTTGAATCACTCAATAAGAAGCGTTTACTAGTTTCAATTTATGAGGGAAAAGGTGCAAACAGGACTTGAGGTGCTCATACAACGTTGGTTAGAAGCGGAAGAAGAAGAAGCGGTTCATGATGACAACATGGGACATGTGACACGACCCCTCGTTCGGGACTTACCTTTCGCTATCGTTGGTGTCCCGCTGGTCGCTCAGCGCGTTCCGGTCATGCCCGTGGACCACTCCAGGGTGGACGCCCGGGTGCACCGGGTCCGCACTCTCGTAGATGCCCTCATCGTCCTGGTGCAGGTGCGTGTGGGAAGAGTGGTGTGACGAGTGGCCACCGTGTCCGGAATGACCGTGGGCGTGCCCATGGTGCGTGTGATGACCGAAGGCGTGCGGCGAGTGCGGTGAGTGTGACTGGTGGGCCGGGTGACGGCTGGCCGGATGCCGGTAGCGGCCGGTTCCGCTGCTTCCGGGGCCACCGGTGCCACCACCGCCGCCGCCACCGCCAGCCCCGTACGAAAACCGGGACTCGTCGTCGGACCGCGGTGGCCGACACCGACTACTGTAGGGCGGCAGTATCGTGGCAGTTTTCTGCGATTGAGCTAGTTGTTGGTTTGAGCTGAAATGGTTTGGAGAGATTAGTTTGTGAGTATATGTCTGAAGCAGAGAGGGAGGTTTTGTTACCCATGCGAAGATTCACTACAAGCGGCTGAACTATCTACTCTATAGTGGCGGTCGACCTCGGTTTCGGACATCCGAATGTCCTCGGACCCGCTGGGACTCATGTGGCGTGACGAGTGGTGTTCCAGCTGCCGGATGAGGTCCTCCAGGTTTCGGATGCGTAGCGGTCCCGCCGTGGGCGTATCGTCCTCGTCCTGGGGATGCATCTGCTGCTGTTGGCGGTGGTGCTGCAGCAGCGTCGAAGTGGCCCCCGTATCGCTGAGGACGTGCTGCGACGGTTCGCAGATGTTCTCTTTGGAGCCGGTCCGCGAGCTGCAGCTGCGTTTGTACTCGCGCTCCGTCGGGTACACGCTCGGGGGTGGCCCCAGCGGTATGCCGGCCGTGACGCAGTCCGCTATCGTCTTCCGGAGCAGCTCCTCGCTGATGCTGCCCGAAGGCGTGTTGGCGCTACTGCGCGGAGGTCCTTGAGCCGCCGAGCGGCGTAACGCCTCCAGAATGTCCTCATGGTACCCGTTGAGGCTCTTGACGGTGCGCTCGATGTCCGACACGCCCGGAATGATGACCCCGGTCATGCCGCCGCCGCCGGCTGCGACGGGCTGGCCGCCAACACCGATGCCACTGCCCGGTGGACCACCTGATGGAGGAATAGTAGTGGATTCTTGCTGAGCTATCATCATTTCGAGATTATCGGATTGTGTGTCATCGGGCCACTTTTCTTTGTTGGCATCGCCCAACACGAGGGCACCGAATTGTTGCTGGAGTTGCTGTTGCTGTTGTTGTTGTTGTTGCTGTTGTTGTTTTTTAAGTATGCCCTTTTCCGGGATTTTCGAGATATTGTTTGGGGGTAGATCGATGAACGATACGGTCTCTTCTTCGCCTTTTTTTAGACCAGACAGATACATTTTTTTAAGACGGCGAGTTTGGTTTTGGGTTTTTGGTTCAAACGGGTATACCGACACACAAAAATCGGGAAAAAGAAGAGAGAAGAAAAGAAAACCAAGTTGCGGTTCGAGTTTCAGTAGTTCAACCGGACTAGTGTGGGTAGGTTTTAAAATAATGTGTTTTTTTTTGTAGAGATAAGAGAAATAGATTGCGAGTTGCATTTGTGGGGTGTTAGTTCTTTCTTAACTCTCGGTCAAAAATCTAGTACAAACGTTGCTTGCAAGTAGGTAGTGCGACACTGGAAATCTGAATACTGTGTAGTTGATCAAAAGCTATGTTTTTTTACGGCACAAGTCCATCGCATGAATAGGGTACGATTAGGGTGCCCATAAAAAATGACCCCTGCTCCACAAGCGGAAAACTGTTTTTTTGGGTTACAACTGTGTAAATTTTGAGCAAAATTGGTTAAGAATAACCCGTTGATACTCGAGCCTGAAGTTGGTGAAAAAAAAAGTTTTTCATGAGAAAATGACATTTTTAAATCGCTAATAACTTTTAAGGATCGAGTTCCACAACTTTGGCATGTACTACAAAGTTGTAGAACATTTAATTTCCAATAAGATTCTTACGTTTGAGAATATTTCTATGAAAGTAACGCCCCCTCCAGATAAAACTGTAGAAAAAATGAGTTTTTCATACATTTTTCCGATTTTTCCCATAAAAACTACACTCTCGAGTATCAATGGATAAATGTTGACATATTTGACCTAGAGTCCTAAAATAGCTCAAGGAACAATTTGTGGAGCGAAGTTTTGAAAAAAATCCCATATCATCATCCCGATACGAGAATCGAACTCGCGAACTCTGGATTGGAAATCCAGCACGCCGCTAGCCGAAACCCATCCCCTACCGGTCGGAGTATTCCCAGTGAGTAGAATTACTCTTTTAAGGGATATTACTTTGCTGAGCCAGACAGGAATCGAACCCATCACCTTCCGCTTACAAGGCGAAACCCGTAACCTTACGGCCACGGTAGCTCGGCAACCGAAAGTTCGAAAGAAGCTTTCATGAAATGTCTGGCACCTGATAAAGGATCATTTGGTTCACTTTGTTTCGCGAACCGGAAACAAAATGATATACAGTCATCCCTCATATGCAAATAATTATGAACTTTGCGATATAATGGTCTCAAAAGGCAATTTTATCTGCCAATTTCGTGATCCATCGATTCTCAGGGATATGATATATTTAGAGCATTTGTTTCCAAAAATCTTTACGACAGTGTCGGACAGTCACATGTTAGGGGAAATATACTCATTTTAAGCCTAATAAGCGGTCGTGTTTGAATGATGCTGGGTATTCGGGAATGTTCCTTGAAATTTGCTAAAGCCAAGTACACCAACGAGTAGAGCCACTTTTTGTGAACATTTCTGTTTATTTTTACTTTTACTAAAAGTTATTCAATTTCTTTTACAAGCATTTTACAAAAATATTTCCCAAATGTATTCTAATCAATCGAGAATGCATTGGGCCACGCCCATTTTCCTTTTTTCAGCTTAGTTCTTTTTTTCTTCCAGCGCTCTTTTGGGTCTGCTTAGTGCTGCCAAAATTGATGAAATTTTAAGCGAACACTCACGAAAAGCGAAAGTTTCCTGGCATCACTGGCTCGCTCCAACAGGCGCTGCTGGTGGTGTTGCCCAAGCAACATTTATAAACCAACTAGCCACCACCAAGTTTTATTTAGGTTTTATTGTAGCATCTTGATTGCTTAATAGTTTTATTTGGGCATTCCCCACAACTAACAAGCAAGAGCTAATTAATAGGTTCTAACAAGGGTTTATGCCTCGTACATACAACCGGGTGAAAATAAAAGCCGACTGGCTTTCAATAAGGTTTTATGAAAGTTTTAATAGAGGCTTGAAAACCAGATGGCAATGCCATGTCAAACGGTTTTATCGCATGCTTTGTTAAAAACAAGGCTGTCAAGTGCCATTAGGCATGTAAAAGCTCACTTCAACCATAAGCTCCCAAAGAGCATTTATCGCGGCCAAATAGCAGTGTATAAATATGGCGCTAAACGCGTGCTCTGATTGAATATGATTGACTGCCATCTTGGCAGAAAAAAATGAAAAATCATAAATTTGATGAAAACACACAATTATGATGAATTTGTGACATCGTTAGCATAGCCACAGAAGTTCAAACATAATTTGAACATTTTTTTGCAAAGATTAGCAATACAATCTTTTTTCCACCATTTCGAGAAATAAGGTTTGAAATTATTTTAATTACCTCCATATCTATCATATCACTATCACCATTTTTGACAACCATCTCCATAATTTCATTTGGCAAGACGAAGACTTATTTTTTGCCAGAATAAAATCTGTTTGTCATAAGACGCATGAAGACGTATGAAATGTCATTTTCCTAACTCCTAATAATGTTTTAACAAAGGTTTTATCAAGGCTTTAAGGAGGTTGTTAGGATTTCGTTGTAAAGCCTTGAACTCCTATGTGGGTTTTATAAATAGGCCGTAACAACCTTTTGCGGAGGTCCTTTTGTGTTTTAAGTGGGGTTTATCGAGGTTCTGGGGAGTTTGTTACGACTAAGTGGTTTTAATCTTGGTTTTGGCTGATAGGTTTTATAGCGGTTGTGACAGCTTTGATAAAGCCTAAAATGTTACTTGGGTGGTGGCCACCCTTTGTTCTTTATTTGCCTTCGCTTCTCGCTCGGTTTTTATTCAGCCATTCGATTGGAATGGGTCGTCTTAATTTAAACGTCAAAAGACTTGGCGCGTTTGTTTTTTTAATGGCGCTTGCTAATTATTTACATGTTTTGGTATTATTTTTCAAGTGAGTGACTAACTAATGTCCAAAAGAACATGTTGCCGGTAGTTGGAAGCAATTTAGCAGTTAAGCTCTCATCTTGGGTGTTAATATGTGTGCCACCAAAATGATGAGAAATGGTCTCGCAAAATAAAAATTATGATCAAAAGTGCATTAAATTTGATCATTTTGGCCAGTAAGTGGCATATATTTGCGTGCTTTCTTGAGGCGGTGCTGTGGCTGGTAAGTTTATAGCCTAAATAGTATTTTTGGAGCTTTTATCGAGCATCAAACTCTCCATATGACGAAGATAGGTGTTTGATTAGAAAGGGCATATTTCCTCTACCTTCGGGCACGATTATCAACCGGTCCAGCCAGGTCATCTGCTATGCCGCCGACATGGACATCGTCGAACCGAGCCCCTTAGGGCTTGCAAAGTATCGAGCGTGACGATCGACGGGGACGAGTTCAAGGTCGTGGAGGAGTTTGTGTACCTCGGATTGTTAGTGACGTCGGATTACAACTGCAGCAGAGAAATTCGGAGGCGCATCATCACCGGTAGTCGTGGCTTAACCCTAATTACTGTTTTTCAAGAATGATTCAGATGGATTCTGTGCATGATATGGCCGAGAGCTTTTTACTCTCGGGTTCATTTTCAAAAAAGTTCAGCGTTAAGAACAGTGTTGGTAACGAGATTCGGTCCCGAGACCTTTGACTAATCGAATCCGTGATTTTTTTTTTGCCAGGGTAATCCACTCAATGGATGAACTGTTTCATTGAAAGAATGAACGTAATGTTGTGTTGGTGTGCGTGGATGAGGTTTTCAATCTGGCTTCATGGACTCAAAGGTATTCGTGATCTCTTTACAAAAAAAAAAAAAAAAAAAAAAACACCTTGCACAGTCTTCTGATGATATACTGGAACAACTAATAGAGTCACAAGTTCGGATATTCAGCTTTTGCCTTCGCACTACAAATTATGCATATTTCCAGCGTCGCACCCCTACTCGAAAGGGTTAAGGTTAAATAACATATCTAGAGGGGAGAGCGAAACGGGACATTTTGGAACTGTGCAGGATGTGGTTGATGCTAAGAAATGAAAAACGAATGCAAAATGGCGTCTTTTTTCCTGGTGATTTTTTCTGGTCCGGGAGTATCCGAGTTCCCGGTGGTGTTATTTACAGCTTTGTTAAAGAGGTGTCAATTTTAGTAATTCGGTGATCTATCATCTACCTACACCCCGGAGTTTGTGCTTTTGTACGATTTAGCCTGGCTGGCCAGACTGTGAATAAGCTGTAGAGGTGTTACTTGGGATGTTCGGTGGCGGACATTCAAAGTAGCACTTTATTTGGTGATTGTGTTGTTTAATAGTACAAATTAAGGAATTGAAAGTGAACAAAGTGCTAGAATTTCTGTGGAGATATCGTCGCTCATAATCCTCTGAGATTGTACCCGATGAACCAGTTTTATCCTCGCCGCACGTTCTAACGAGAACAAATTAAGCTCCGAACCATTGTGTTTGTTCTGCGTTTAGCTTTAAATTGTATGTATGCTGTTTTCCTGCGGCTCAACATAATCCGAAAAGCAACTAAACAAGACTTCAATAGCGGCGCTCTAAAGAAAACGTAAAACAACAGAAATATGCCAAGTCTCGTCGCCAAATTTGGGATTTGCTCAGTCAGTCTCGAAATCGAAACATCTCTGCAGCTTCTATTAGACTGAAAATACAGTAAGTCAGTCCCACAGTAACGACGACGACGATGACGACAAGAGCGATAAGCCGGTGGTTGTTGTTGGACGAGCAGGCAAATTTCTGCAAAAAGCTTCTCTTCGCGTAACAAATCCGCTTGTTCTGCTAAGAATTTGCCGTTTCGTCTTCTTAAGTCGACTCTTTACAAGAAGCGCCACACAACAACCGTTAGATATACTGGGATGGCTTTTGAGAAAGAAAAAAAAAACATTGTGAATACCTTCTTCTTCGTCACACATACACGCAGACACACACACTCAACCGCTCAGTTCTCGTAATAACAGCATCCTTTCGCGCTTTATTACACTCATCGCGGCGTTATCTTCATTATGTGTTGTAGATGCTGCCGTTGATGGTCGATGTTGTTTTCTGCTGCTCGAAGAGTCTCGGAGAGAACTTCATCAGGATTTTCCTCCATCGTATGGGGAACGAAAGCTGGTTGAAATCGCTTTACGAACTATACGAACGGGGGATTAAAGTTGGTGGAAACATCGACGACCGGGGCAAAGTTTTCATCATTTTCATCGTAAAGTTTAAATGAATTGGGAGTTGGAATATGCTTCGTAGACCGCGTGATGCTGAAGATTTAAGTTGTTTCTACGTTAAGGTTGTAATTTGTTTTGGAAAGAGATTTAATTCATGAGTTGAATTTCCAACCTACGAAAAATCAACTATTATCAACCATTAATTTCTGCAAAGTGATGTTATCTCAAGGATATGACATTAAGAGCGAGTCCACGAGCAAAGCATACCCATCTCGCATCGACCTCAGCAATCTGCCTGAAAATTGTTTGTTTTCATCCATTTTAACCCTTTAAAAAATGAAAGTCAAAAAAAATCTTCAATTCACATTTATTGAAAATCAAGTTCGTTTCCAAGGATACTAGATGACACCAGAAAAAGCAGCTTTTTTTAACTTTCATTTTTTAAAGGGTTAAAATGGATGAAAATAAACATTTTTGTGCATGTTTCTATTGTGAAATTGTTTCAGGAACACGAATATGATGAAATTATCACCGGGAAATTTGATCTAAGGGGTCCCCCGAGCATAAAATTTACTACCAAAAAATTCACTAAAAGTTAAAGTGTTTATTTAATATGTCAAACTGCCTTATCCAAAGCGTTCTCAGTCTCAGATGGTAGTCCCAAATGTCCCCTACAAGCTGCAGGTCGAACCGAGTTGATATCTGGATGGAACACTTTTTTATTTGAGTTTGAAAATTATGCTATTTATTCACTAAAATGCCAATAACTCCCTTTAGATTTGACCAATTGGGATGCTTCTCCCTGCATTTTGTTGCATTTTTAAGCCCTTTCAGATGCATTTTGAATTTTGTCTAAGTTATAGCCTTTTTAAGTTTTTTGACGTTTTTGAACCTTCAAACATTGTGTCCCGATTTGCCCCACTTTCCGTTGACCTAGAGTGCTCATATTTTGGCCAGATGCTAGCTTTATATGTACAAACAACCCCTGAAAATTTTCAGGCAGATTGGTGAGGTCCAGACGATGTCCCATACAAAGGGGTATGTCCTGTTCATGGACTCGCTCTTAAATTGCAACTCTGAAGTTTTTTTCTGAAAAAGTCCAATAAACCAAATTTTAAGTTTTTGCTTTTTGGGTGTTTTTGAAACCGCCTTGAGTAAGGGGTATTAAAAAACACCCAAAAAGCAAAAACTAAAAATTTGCTTTATTGGACCTTTTTTTAAAAAAACTTCAGAACTCTACTGCAAATAAATGATGAGACCATTTCACAATCTTAGTAGTCCTGCTTAAAGCAATCATCTACGATTAAATGACGCAAACTCTTGCGAAAACAATATCAAGTTGATCCAGCTGTCAATCCAGTATCGACTATCGGTTGCTGCGATTACTGTCTGACATCGAGGTAACAAAGTAAACAAGGGAAAAAGTGACAGACGCCACGTTCGGCGATTTGCCATTGTAGATCAGGCTTTAGTCACGGTGTATTTTTTCGAGACCTTAATGATGAAAAAATCGGTACGTCTGATATTTGGCACCGTGAAAGAAGGGCTCTTTCCCGACATTTTGCGGGCTCTACCGAAATATTTCGTCGGGGGGTCTAGAGCAACTTTTTTCTATGATTAATTTTCGATTTTATGGGATATCTGTTCATAAAAGTCACAGAAAATCATTCATGTTGATATCACTCAATTTTTTTATGAATATGTTTTGAGAACTCTAACCAACTATATTTGACCAATATTTGACCTCCACTAAAAAAAATCGAGTCAAATTTACCAGATTTCTTGCTTTCTTTGAAGTTACCCCAAAATCCAAGCTGGAAACCCCGATACGACCGAAATAAATCTTTTTTTTGTACATTTTTTATGAATATACAGCAATACATTGCCCGGATACGAATTTGAGCAACAAACAATGCAAAACATGGATTATTTGATTAATAAGCTGTTTATTACCCAAATAGGCTCCGAAACATATTTTTTTATTCTTCTTCCACATTACACCATTACATTTTAAAACAGTTAAGAATCAATCACATTGTAGAGAACAGTTTTCTGGACAAATTCCATTAAAAAGTATCAGTTTTGGTTCAATATTAGCAGAGATATGCCCAATTTCCTAAAATAAATAGTGACTTTCTCCAATATTTCTTGATTTTATTCCCTTTACACTGCCTACTCTGATATTTTTTTTATGAACCATAAAAATTATATAAAGTTTTGACGAAATTCATGAAAATTATTCTATAACATTCATTAAAAAACTAAGAAGGCAGTGCCGATCATGTGAAAGGGAATGAAGAAACTATCGCATGATTAAGTTCCTTTAAATATGAAGTTGGTCCGATCAATATTTTTGGAGATATCGTGAAAATAGTGTGTGTCGGTCAAAATCGTATTTTTGACGAAAATGACAATAACTTTGAAACGATAATGAGTAGCTGAGAACACCAGAGGGCTTTTGTTAATTTGATTTGGTTAACCGCGGTGGATTTTCTTGAAATAATTCGAACTGTCAAAAATTCACCAAAGCATCTACCGGTGGATACTTTTCTACCACAGATTTTTGTGCGATCAATGTGGTAGATGCTTTGGTGGATTTTTGACAGTTCGAATTATTTCAAGAAAATCCACCGTGGTTAACCAAATCAAATTAACAAAAGCCCTCAGTAATTTGAATTTTGAGTTAGATTTGACAAATCGCCCAATGTCATATACTTTTGACCAGTACTGTATATAGAAAAAGAGTGCAAACTGTGAAGAGATTGTTTGCGTTCTGCCTCTCTATTGCACCCTTACCAAAAATCATGATTTTTTGAGTTCCAAATCCCACTTTTCATACGAATTTTTCAGTTCAACCCGTATAACCATTTTTATGGTTGTAGTACCTGAACTCAAAAAATCGTATGAAAAGTGGGATTTGGCACTCAAAAAATCATGATTTTTGGTAAGGGTGTGCCAAAAAGCTCTTGTGGCACGGAGGTAAAGAGTTAGACTTTCATTCAAAGGGGTTTTGCTCAAATCTCGGCGTATGCTTTTTTTTTGTTTTGGATGTAAGATCGTCGTTTTAAAATATTCAATCCCAGGACTTCTTACAAATATGTCAGAGGATTTGGAAATTTCTTTGACACAATCTTAGGGAAATTTTGATGAAATTGATGTGTTTTTTCTACAGAAATTCTAGCACACTGTTCAAAATTATTTACAACATTTTTGAAGATATTACGTAAACAACAAAAAGGAGCAAGCTGGAAGGAATGTTTTTGGAAGTTAGAGGACAAAGGCTTGTTAGGTTAACCGATCTTAACCCGATCCAAGGGTGTAATCATTAGGTTTGGTAATTGTATCGAAATTTTTTATCAAAAAATGACAGGGTGGATTGGTGAATTTTTGTGACTAAAGAAAAATGTGATGCTTCTAAAAGGAAGTGGAATACTTAAAAGTCAAACTTTACTCACCAGAGTGCGTGGGATCGTCCTCGCTGCCCGACGTCGCCGTTAGCCTGCGGATCGATTTGTCCCTTATCGGGAGCCCGTAATAGTAGGGAAAAAGATTCTGTTAGTCATTGGCGGTCAAGGGTGCGCTACTTTTTAGAATAGATCTTTTTTTCTCTCTAGCGCAACGCTTCGGATAAACAGAAAACTATGCCAATTTGTCTCTTTTTTTTCTTCGGAATCATCACATATAAATTAATAAAAAACGAAAAGAATCGAAAAACAGTTCTACGAGGAATGAAACGCATGGGAAACTTAAAAACATATCTCGATTTCTCGAGGGCAGCACAATCTGTTTACCGAAACGCTTTCTGCGGAAGAAAAATCTTACAAAGTTTTTTTTTCTTCGGGTAAGCTCGCCTAAGATAACTAAAAGGTTACACAAACTAAGGTATGTAATTAAAACTTAAAAACTCGCTAATCATATTTCTGGTGGATCACGGGGATCAAGCTGGAGGTAAAATCAAATCAGTTTCAATCGGCGTTCCCTAGTAAAGTAGTGGTTTCACAAAAGTTGCTGATTTTTTTTGCGGTTTTTTTTAAAACATGACTTTCTGGTTGCATAATATAGTAGTAGTAGTAGTAGTAGTAAGTAACGTTTCCTCACTGGAATTACTGGCTAAGACAAAATTCATTCTGTCACTTTGCAGACTAAAACGGCACTAGTTTAAATATATATATTTATATATGTAAAGGTATATAAGACGAAAGTAACTGGAAGTAAGCTAGAATCGAAAACAAACGGTGTATATTTATAATATGTTTTTTTTATAATAATGGTATAGAATTGCTAAAGCATTGTAATGTTGGTATATACTAGAGAACTGGTTTCGAGCTTGCAAATTTTCACAGCAAACAGTGTGTGTGTGTGATTGTTTGGGAGTGCATGTGTGTGTGTGTGTTTTTCCTTAAATGTGTATGTTACTTCGAATTGGTTTGTCAAGCAATTCCAATTGTTGTTTCATATTTTGTTTTTTTTTTTATCTCTTGAGGGGAAATGAGCGATGGGCCTGCTGCGATTGATCAGTGTTAGTGTAAATTGCATGCAAGTTTTTCATTTGTCGGCGAAATGGGTTCTGCAGGCAGATGAGATGGATGATTGCCCTGAGTGATTGCGATCATGCAGTCGGATGTTTTATTCGATGAAAGGACATGCATTTTCATCAAAATTACCGACAGTAATGAAATGAGGGGTGGTTTGTGTTGATTAGGGCGATAGCCTTGATCAATTGATGGTCGTTTATTGTTGTGAACACATTTGTATGTAATAATTTATATTAATTGTACATCAGAGCCAACTTAGATACATATTTGTTTTGGGAACCATTTGATTTGTTAAAAAGTTCTGCCAATCTGTTGTCAAAATCCGGAAAATTGGTGTTTGTTTTACAACAAATTTAACTTATCCTTATTATTTCATTTAACTTGTGTCGTACAAAATATTACAAACGTTTTTAACAGTTTTCAGTTTATTCCAAGCAGAAACATGTTGTTTTTATGTTTATTTTTAAGATGTTCAGTTTTGCTACAATCGACATTTTGATGCCTCTGTGCTCTCTAATGCTAACTAGATGGGAAACCCATTAAGCTTAGTACAAGAGAGCACAGATACGTCAATTTGTCGTCAAATTCGAGTTTCGCGGACAGCTTTGATTAAAAAATGTAATCAATTTATAAACAATTGCCGAGAATTGAAAAAAATATCTAGTTGAATTTGAAATCGAATAAATCCAATTCTGTGAATTAGAGTTTCTCAAATACTACATGTTCTTTATTAAGAACTTGATTTTGAAAAACTTTACCCTTTTCGATTTTTTCATTTTGTTATTTTTTAGAGGATCAAAAGTTCAATGTTGAGCTATAGTGCATGATGGACAAACGTTATCCGGTCATGTTATGAATTTATGAAAAGTTTTGAAAAAGCTCAATTTTTGTTTTTCAAAAATCATCTTAGAATGTAAAGATATAATTTAAACAAAACAATGTAAATGGGCCAATGCCAAAGTGTAAACAAAGAGTCTACCCTACTCATGTCAATTGATGTTTACATTAAGGCCGAGCAGGATAGTCTCTTTGTTTACACTTTTACATTGGCCCATTTACATTGTTTTGCTTGAATTGTAATTATAAAATTCAAGTTAAACCATTTCAAATTTCAACAAAATGCTTTTTTAATATTATTTTTTTTGTTTTTTTGTTCATCACTGTAAACAATATCACCATATAGCTGAGAAAATTGTCTACCATTTCCCTTTTTTGATATTGTCGCTCCGACCTTCAGTAATTGAGATACTGAATGGTCATTCAAAGAATGAATGTTAGGAAAATAATATTTCTAATTTTTATTTAATAAGCCGTGAATCCGTTTTTCAATGCTAAGGATGATTTGTTTTGAAAGAAACATTCACGCCTAACATTTCAAAAAGGCAAAACAATCTGTTCTAAGTTTTTAAAAGTGTTGTATGTGATTTTTAAATTTTGATAATATATTTTTATATTTTGTTAAGACATGAATGCTACAAAATTACTAAAATGTCTATCAAATCAGCAGAATCAACTGAGATTTCATGATCTTCTTGTTAAATAAATCTTCATTTATCTTCCGAATTATCTTCATAGATTTTGATTTGAATTAAAAAAAATACATTTTGATTCGTTAACGCATTGCCATTACTGGATAATAATAGCTATTTTAATATTTTTTTCGTTATTTCAATATTGTAGTATTCATTGTATTTTCGAACAAAAAACTGGACGGGCAAACACTGGAGTAAAAATACACGCCCCTTCTATGAGATTTTTATTTTATTTTTATTAAGATTAAAAGTTAAATTTAAAGGTGAGTTCACGTTTTTTTTGCTCAAAATTTTCGTCGAAATAGCCTCAAAATGCAGAACGGTTTGTCTCTTCTTAAAAAAATATAAACAACCTCAAAACGCTCAACCAAACCACAATAAACAACCGTTTTTAAAAACAGATTTTTAGATTTTTTCTGAATCTTTCGCAGGATTTGATTTTTCAGATAATTTTACACAAATGTCTCTTAAGTTGTCTTCAGTCCAATTTTTGTGAAAATACAGAGGGTGGACTTTTTAATGTTTATTGTGAGACTTGATTCTTCAGCCTCAAACAGATTTTCACTAGAAAGCATTCCACAAAAAATTTGATTTAAAAAAATAAGTCTCGCTATCAGTGTTGCAAATGAGTGATAAAAAAGCTATCAATAGATTATCTCTGCACCAAAAATATCCGAGAGTATAGCGGTCACTCGTGATTCCCAGCGATGTCATTCTCTCTCTATCACTCCTCCCCTTTTTCTCGACTATGCGCTCTCACCGCTGAGTCTCTCAATCTCTCCGAAAACTGCAATGAGAGAACGCGAGATGGCGATTAGGAGCCGACCACGCATGACGTCCTGTTAAACTGCGTTTGCGAAATTGGTTTTGTGGCGGCTTTTGTGGTTAAACGCTGTTGCGGTAGCATGATCGTGGAAGCGGGAATGAGAGAGAAAAGGAAAATGTCTATCGCGAATGCGTAAACACGAAAACGTGTTCGGCTATGTTCGGCGCTGAGAGTTTCAATGAAGAGAGAAGAGCAGTTGTATTTGAGGCATGAATATTCAGGCGAGATAATTGTAGTTGCTGAGAGCTGATACTTTGATATTTTAACAACCCTGTTCGCTATTAAATTTGACGATAAAGCTCATAAATCATACAATCTCATAAAATAAAAAAGTTGTTTTAAGAATTCAGTGTATTTATGTCAGAATTTCCTGCAAGTTTGTCGTTGATCACTTTTTGATATTTTACACGCGATTTTTTCATTTTGGACCAGTTTTGAGCACCTTTTGCCAGAAGCAAGATTGGGCGATACTTTTTTCGGGAAACTTTTAGCAAATTTGCTTGCTTTTATAGCAGTTTTTTAATTGGCAGATAAAATGAAATTTCATTTTATTTTTATTGTTGATTATAGCTGGTTCGCAATTTGCAAAAATCAAAAATGTTGGTTTTCTCAAGCAAATTCCTACAAAAAATGGAAGTGCTTTGCGCAACCAACATTTTAAGGAGAGTGGCTCTATCTAATGTTTACAAAGTTTCATTGATATCGATGTCGGGTACAATCGATTCTTTATTTGGCATGGAATCGCTCTAATATATCTCCAACATGTTTTTACTATTTTAAATCAGTAATTTAATCAGTAAGTTAAGTGAAATTCAATTCACTTGATCAATATTGTTTCATTCAAACAATTATTTTATTTAATTTTAACATCAATCTTTAAATCATGAATAATTTAAAATTTATTCAAAAGTTTAGATCCATCGTTTTTTGGGATAATTAGCAAAGGCATAAATTTTTTTGTTTTGACTTGTAACATTATCTAAAATATCAGATCGATTTGAAATTTCTGACTTCTTATTTCGAAGTCAACAAATTTCGTTAAAATGTATTGTTATTTAGAACATTTTACCAAGCGTCTCCATTAGATTCCTTTTTTATCACCACAACTGCTCCATCAATTCAAACCGAGCAATTTTTCTTCATTTGTTGTCCATTTTAATGGCCCTTGGCCGTTAATTTCCCCAACCATTAGCCTCAACCGGGAGAGAAGGGCGAGCACTGTGGGGACCACTTTTCGGGTGTCCAAACCAGCCGGGCTGGGTTATCTCTGATGGCCAAGGAAATTGCTCGTCCAGTTTTCCATTTACGCAAATGTGAATCCATTTTCCGCGACCTCATGCACGTATAATAAAGCATTGTTCTTGGAGTTTTGTTGCGGTGATTAATGGTTTGCTCTAAGCGCGAAGGGGGGGCCATTTTTGCGCGCACGAGGCAAAGAAAATCTTTGGGTTCATTTGGTGAGGGGAAGGGCAAAGCCAAATCAACTTCATTTTTCTTCGCCAGTAAATCTGTTTGCTTGGGGGAAGGTTGCCTTAACATTTTCCCCGCGCGGGTTGTAAAAGGTTTGCCCGGGGAAAAATTTGCGTGGGCAGCAAAACCGAGCCAAGGTAAAGGTTGGCGAACTGAAAGAAAGATTTGTAATCACTCTTCTTATTTGAAGGATTTTACATCATCATTTGGGTTCTACAAAATTTGTATTGTATTTATTGAAATTTCTTAAACTTTTCAATTCGCCTAGATTATTTTCTTTTTTGTCTCAATTTTCAAGGAAGTTTGCAATTATGTTTTCCTAAATCAACACATTTCGTCGAAATCAAAAAAAAAAAAAAAATCAAGAAAGTTCTGCACCGTTCCAGTTAGGTGTTTTCCGCAAATTTTCGTCGGTTTTTCCAACGATGATGCTTTTCCACCGCGCACCACCCACCGCCTCTGCCGCCGCCACCCATCGGATAGCAAGTGTGCGTGTGTGTGTGTATTTGTGAGTGTGGGTTTGTACGCTACGCTTAAGGTGTGTTTAGCAAACCCCCTAAAAGAAAGGCCCCCTCGGATGGTGGCGAGGGGAAGTGGGCCTTAAAACCAGGTCCCAAGAACAAAGTAAGAGCGGCTAAAACTCGAATAATGATCTTCTTTTTTTTGTTGTAGCGCGCGCGAGAAAAAATAGCTATCGGCTCGGAAAACGGCGGTAAAAGCAGCAGGTTGGTGTGGTGAAAAAAAAAATGAAGATGATAAAAAAAGTGAGAGGAAAAAGGTTGAATTGGTTCGATCTTCTTTGACCCTTCTTCCCCTTCCTTCGCCAATTGCGAAAATGGGTGGAAAATTTCCGCATTTTTTTCTCCCTTGCGGGTTATTGCTTCCAGGAAAGCTGTAATGAATCTTTACTCGAACGTGAAGGAGAGGCCTTCGATTATATCTTCAAACAGTTGGTAAACATTTTTTAATTGTGGAAGATCAATAGTGATTGGGTTTGGAATTGAATTTCAAAGGATTGGATTTTTGATGGAGACGCGTGGTTTTTTTTCTTCGTCTGTCGATTTCTTTGAAAATTTGATCGATTATTATTTTTAAAACTATATATAAATTTATATATAAATTTATGGTTTCACCAAAAAAATGGTAAACTTTCATAAGAATAATGTAATTCAAAGAGATTTACTCAAATCTTCAATTACACAAATCTTGAAATCTTGAAATCATCAAATCTTTCAATCTTTATAACTTCAAAATACTAAAACGTCAAATATTCAAAATTCAAACCTTAGAAAAGTGAGTCTTTATGAATTTCATAATTCTCATAAAAAATTACAGTTCTTTTAGTAAAACAACAATACTTATTTCTGGGATATGGTCCGTTTGGAGAGGATTTGTTCTAGTTTCTGAGAAATGAAATTCTAGGAAATGGGATAGAACCATGTATTCTGCTTAAATATCCGATGTTTTTGCTTAGCACGTTGCCTACAAATCATGGTGTCGATCCAAATCCCAAAATAAAATTCCCTGACTTTTCCCTGACCTCTCCAGACCACCAATTTCTTTTTTAATTTTCTATTTTTTACTAACATATTGTTTGGAGCGTTTTTATGGTTTCATGCATTTTCCTTTTTGAATATTGTAAATTTAAGATATTGAAAAACTTCAATGACCTTTTTATTTTATTTTTAAACGATGGATTCTGCAAAAACTTAAAAACTTTTTTTTCATTTTGTCAATCATTTTTTTCTTATCGAACATCCAAAATGAGCAACTATAAAATTGTCCTGTGTTTTTTATTTGGTGATGCAATTTTAAATGTTGCCCTTTACTGTAGAGTTTGGGTCCTATAAACATATGAAACACAATTACAGGGTTGTTATGGGAGAGTCGAAAAAAAATCCGCGCCAAATCCGCGCCGACCTAAAATCCGAAACCGCGCAAAATCCACGCCATATAAAAAATTATCGCGACCAACATTTAAGAAATTTTATTTTTTGATAAAGAAAAACTAATTCAGAAGGTATTTGATTAAAAAAAACTCGTTTTATGGTTAAAGGCTCCAAAAGAATGAAAGCAATAAATCCATTTAAAAAAAATCCTCAAGAGACGGTCAAGGCAAGGGTCATGAAAAAAAAAATCTTCAAAATAGAAAATAAAATATATAAAAACCTAAAAATTTAAACCTTAAAATTATAATATGATAAAATTTTAAATTCCGAAAGTCTAAATATTCAAAATCAAAGAATTTTTATACAGTTTGTAATCCAAAATCCTCGCTAAAATTTCACTCCGAGAGAAATTCAAATTCCGATATTTAAAATAATGTCTTCTCATAATTTCAAAGTCTCTTACATAAAAAGGACTTCAAAAATTGTGGAATTCAAGAATTTAAGAACTAAAAATTTAAAATAAAAACATTTAAGAATTTTAGAATTTACGAATTAACGAATTTATGAATTTACGAATTTACGAATTTACGAATTTACGAATTTACGAATTTACGAATTTACGAATTTACGAATTTACGAATTTACGAATTTTAGTATTTTAGTATTTTAGAATTTTAGAATTTTGGAATTTTAGAATTTTAGAATGTTAGAATTTTAGAATTTTAGAATTTTAGAATTTTAGAATTTTAGAATTTTAGAATTTTAGAATTTTAGAATTTTAGAATTTTAGAATTTTAGAATTTTAGAATTTTAGAATTTTAGAATTTTAGAATTTTAGAATTTTAGAATTTTAGAATTTTAGAATTTTAGAATTTTAGAATTTTAGAATTTTAGAATTTTAGAATTTTAGAATTTTAGAATTTTAGAATTTTAGAATTTTAGAATTTTAGAATTTTAGAATTTTAGAATTTTAGAATTTTAGAGGTTTAGAATTTTAGAATTTTAGAATTTTAGAATTTTAGAATTTTAGAATTTTAGAATTTTAGAATTTTAGAATTTTAGAATTTTAGAATTTTAGAATTTTAGAATTTTAGAATTTAGAATTTTAGAATTTTAGAATTTTAGAATTTTAGAATTTTAGAATTTTAGAATTTTAGAATTTTAGAATTTTAGAGGTTTAGAATTTTAGAATTTTAGAATTTTAGAATTTTAGAATTTTAGAATTTTAGAATTTTAGAATTTTAGAATTTTAGAATTTTAGAATTTTAGAATTTTAGAATTTTAGAATTTTAGAATTTTAGAATTTTAGAATTTTAGAATTTTAGAATTTTAGAATTTTAGAATTTTAGAATTTTAGAATTTTAGAATTTTAGAATTTTAGAATTTTAGGATTTTAGAATTTTAGAATTTATAAGCTTAAGGATACTTAAATAATTTTAGATTTGAGAATTTTTTTTCTATATTGTTTTGAATTTGATTTTTTTTAGTTTTTAAATTTTGGATTTTTTTTTTGATTTTTTTAAATCTTCAAATTTTTGATTACCCAATTTTTTTGTATTTTGAATTTCAGATTGCTAAAATTTTGAATTTCGAAATTTCAGATTTTTTTAAATTACGATTTTAGAAATTTCGAAAAAAATTAATATGTATTTTGATTTTTTTATGTTATTATAAAAACTAATAAAACTATTTTTTTCGAATTTTTGAATTTCTGAAGCTTTGAATTTGGAATGTTCTAATCTTTGGAATGTTCTGATCTTTTTATTTTCGCCAAGAATGTTTAAATTTAGAAAAAAAAATATTTCTACCGATTAAATTCCATTCCAAAATTCTAAAGTGGAGGCCAGCTTCTGTTACGTCCAATCATATTTGGCGCCCACCAGAACAAGCCCCAATAATAGTTTTTGTTACACATTCTCATGTCTATATGTTAGGGAAAAGTTTTTAATATTTGATTTACAAAATTAAAAATTGAATAAATCCAGTATAAAATTAAAAATAAATAAGGTTAAAAATCATTACTCAAAACTCAAAAGAAATTAAATATTCAGAGCCGGAGATGTTAAAAAATGACAAGAAACATATAAAAAATAATTTCTACATAATCTTTATCTTCATTTTTCGACGTATCGTACTAAGAAAATACAAACAAACATTTTCAAAATTGCCATCCGCGCGAAATCCGCGCCTGAGCAAAATTAGCCAGCAAATCCGCGCCAGATCCGCGCCATCCGCGCGAAACGCGCCATCCGCGCGATTCGCGCCGTCCGTAACAACCCTGAAATAGCTTACTGGACCTTTAAAAAAAAAACTCTGGAAATAATTAATAATTACAATTGTTGCAAATTTCAAATTGCGATTAGTTAGTTTCACTTCATTTACTAAAGAAAATTTAAAGTTAAAAGTTTTCAAAAAAAATCAATTGAAAATTTGAATTAAAGGCCGATGCCATTTTTGATTGTGTTTTTATAAAAAAAAAGGTTTTGGAGATAAAACCTTCAAAAATATGTAATTTTGTAGAACCTTAAGAAAGATTAAAACAAAACTGAAAAACTTAGAAAAATATACAATTAAATTGATTTTTTCAAGCACCTTTTTACGGTCTTTTTCAACAATGATTGTATTTAAAGTAAACGGTTTTCTGGATATTTGAACAAAACATCTTCTTAAATAATTTTTCAAAAACAAATATGTTTGCTATAAAATTTAAAAGAATGGTTTCTACCTTGACCAGAGCTCACAGACGATAATTCACACGATCAAAACATTTTATAAAAATTAAAACAAATTACAACCTGATCGAGCTTTACAAAAAGTCATTATTTATCAAACTTAGATATTTGGGTGTTTTGGAATAGATTCCAAATTTAAGCTCGATCTGATCACGGGAACTCCTCCTTGTAACCCCTTGAACGTTGTTTGGGAAAAATATGTAAAATGTCTATGAAATCCCTATGATAATATATGATAATAATAATCCCTATGAAATCTCGGATGTTGGAAACAACTTTATTTTTTATGTCATATTTTATAAAATCTTGAACTCTCAAATTCCGTTATTCAGGGTTATTACGGAGAAATCGAAAAAAAATCCGCGCCAGCTTAAAACCCAATCCGCGCAAAATCCACGTCATTTTAAGAAAAATAATTTTGCGGCAAACATACAAAAGAGTTTTATAATAAATTCAATGTTGTAATCTCAGAACGCATCTTGAAACGCTGAAAATGTGTTTTTGCTAGGATTAGGTAAACTAGAGGAAAAAGCCAAAACAAACATTTTGGCAAAAAAAAATCAAAAATTTTAACACTTACAAATTTAGATCTAAAAACTGACTTAAATCCTCATAAAAAAATAAATAAAAATTGTAATAAATCCTCGATCTTGAAATTTAAAATTAAAGATACAGTTCATACTCGATGATCTTACCAAAGCGTCACTTAGGAAAATCGAAGCAAATTTTCCTACATCTTCTTGACAAAATTTATCTAACCGAAAAAAAACTCCAAAAAAACTTCAAACTTTATCAGGTTTTCTGTAATCTAAGATGGTAACAAAAATGGCAGCATTCGAGAACCTAGAAAATTTAAGAATTTAAGAATTTAAGAATTTAAGAATTTAAAAATAATATTTGTTTGTTCTCTTGATTGTTTTTATTTAATTTTATTAGTTTTGAATATTGATATCTTTGATTTTTTTATAAGTTGAATGTAATTTTATCTCTCTCAATAATGTTTTTAATCAAAATTGCTACCGCGCGAAATCCGCGCCAAATTCACGCCGTTCGTAACAACCCTGTTATTCCATAAATTTTTGTTTTATTTCTTTAATTCTTGAATTAAATTTTTAATTCCATTTCACCATCACTTTTTTGCTTACATTTTAGAAGACACAAAATTAGATTACTTTGGATCAATTTTAAATCATAGTTTAGTTGAATTTTGAGAAAAATAAAAATTTAGATAACGAATACTAAATTGAAATTTTGGAAAATTTTCTAACCTTACAATTTTTTTGAATTTTAGAATAAGAATTTGAAAAAATAATAAATCAACAATTCCAAAATATCTGAAATTCAGAATTTTTAAAATATAGAATATTTATTAGAGTGTAACAAAAATGACTTTTTGGCGGGCATTCAGGGTTTTGTTCCGGTGGGCATATTGAGCCTAAATCCCAAATATGAGCTTGATTGGATGTAACAGGAGCTGGCGCTCCGCCCTTCAATTTTAAAAGGGATTTAACCCGCAAAAAAAGATTTTTTCAAAAGTGTCAATTTTTGAGGCATTTGAGCCACCAATGCGTTTACCAAAAACATCACTGGCGTGTAGGCCAGATCCTTGCGCATCTTTTGGTACATATAACATTGAAGTTTGGAGCACCCTGGAGCTTGGTACAGACCTTCAAAGTTTAGCATTTTTTCGAAAAATTGGTCCCAGCAAAATCAAATGGCGTCTCGGGCGTCGCGAGGTGCGACGCATATCTTTTTTGCCGGGGACAATTTTCGAAAAATTGCCAAACTTGAAGGTCTGTACCGAGCTCCAGGATGCTCCAAACTTCAATGTTATATGTACCAAAAGATGCGCAAGGATCTGGCCTACACACAATGTTGCAAAGTATGGCCTGGAATACATTCAAATACATCATCAAGGGCAAATTTTCAAAGAGAAATGAAATTTTGTAGTAATATTTTTAAGATCATCGAAATTCCCTGACCCAGCTTAAAATTCCCTGACTTTCCCTGACTTTTCCAGGTCAAATAAAATTCCCTGACAATTCCAGGTTTTCCCTGACTTTTCCAGAAATCGACACCATGATAAATTCATGTGAAGTCCAGTAGATATTGAAATTTTTTTGAGCTCTTCAACATATTTGTTTTGCTTTATTGAATCTTTTAATATTTTAATAGCACAGTGCTAACGATTCTGACTTTTTTTTGACTTAAGAAAACTACACAGTTCTAAATGGAAGTTTGTATTATTTGAAATTTATATATTTTTCTTATCGATTTTAATTTGGCATTTTGGAGCTTGATTCGGGCAAAAAAAAATTAAGTCATCTCACCAAACCCATAATTTTCTAAAAACTTGAGAGTTTGTCTGTCCAATGCACAGTTGTCCAGATCGCAGAATTGAGTAGAGAATTAAATTTCCGAATAATGGTGAAGTTTTGGAGCTTTGGTGTCTTCAGAAGAGTTTTTGCAAATTAAAAGGGACAAATATTGGTTGGGTTGAAAATTAGGGTGGTCCATGATTGGGGTGATTATTTGGATTTTTTACCTGCTAAAAAAATGTTGAGCTTGCCAATCCAAGCAACTTTGTCGAAGAAACCAAATTTTTTTCTCGTAATCTACGCCCTCTACGATCAAATTTATAGAAAGCATATGAGCAAACCTTCAAAAATTAGTTGTTTGAACATGACAATTCAGGGTAGAGGTGGGCAAAACCGCTCTTTTTTAGGAGCCGCTCATTTTCGTTCGCTCATTAAAAAGAGCCGCTCTTTTGAACGGCTCTTTCGCTCTTTCTCCGAATATGGTGGAAAAGGATATTTTTAAAGAATGTTGTGATTTTGAAACCTTTTTCACATTGGAAATATATAAATTATATGAAACAAATCAACTCAAAGCGAGGCGATGTCCTTGAACGCCGTAGTACTGGCGGTCTCTATGTCAACATTTCTACTCGAACCTAAACGTTCGAATAACTGAATGGCATCCGAACTAAAATCTAGGACTTTGGAGTGATTGCTATTAATTTTAAAATTGCGTTTATTTCTGCCGAAATTGGACTAGAGGCAAAATCTCTAAGTTTCGTAATAATTTACAAGTTAAGCAGTTTGAAATGCTCAAATTTGTATTCGGGTAATACTTTAATGTATGATCAGTACAATGAAAAGTTTCGTTTAGAAAATCATTTACTTTTGGAATAAAAAAAAGTTGAAAACTGAAAATATAAGCTTAAAAACTATTGAGTGGTTTTCAAATATTGACATATTGACATCAATGAGTCTTTATATATATATATATATATATTGATGTGAAAGTTGCTACAGACACCTTTTTAACCTGCCATTTTTTTTCCTAAAGTACTTGAAAAAGTACACCAAGGGACAATGTTGAGTTTTTTATCAGCATTGAAATATTTGAAATTGTGTTTTCAATTCTCAAAAATAAATTTGACACTGGAATTTGCTGCAAATTCGATAAATTATTTTTATAACACGTTTAAAAATTATTCCATCTTGGAACGATTCTTTCAAAAGGCCGGAGTTTAAAAAAGAACCGCGGTTCTTTTTTTGTGAGCCATGATTCGTTCGCTCTTTTTGATGAACCGGCTCTTTGAGCGGCTCGCTCTTTATTTGCCCACCTCTAATTCAGGGCAATTCAGGTTACTTGGCCTATAATATATTATGACAAAATTTGTTATTAGTCGTTTTGAATTTTGTTTGTTATTGGATTGTTATTGTAATAACAGACTAATATCAATTTTATCTATTCTTCGAAGAAATAATTGTTTTTTTTTGTTACAACTAATCTCAATAACAGTTGGCGGTAATCTTCCATAACAAAAAGTGTTATTCCCAAGTTGTTTTGGTTTTCAACCAATATCAGACCAATAACAAATTTTGTTATGCTAACATAAACTGTCATTAAACTCGTATGCAAAAATGGATTCTTCAAGAAGATTCCATAACACTTTTTGTTATTCTAACAATATTTGTTATTGAAGTGGCATGAATTTTGTCCGGGCTGTGCAATGCTTATTAAAAATTGAAAATTGGTTTAAAAATTGATAGTGGTGGGGTTGGATGGTAGAGAGTTGAGTATAGTTGGATAAAAATGTAAATTGGAACCAATCATGTTGCATTAAACGTATGCAATTTACTGAACAAGAGAACTTGCACCACATTCAACGATATTGTACATCAGCTGATATAATGGATATCGGCTGATGTATTCACAGTCCGATTTGCATCTTGATTTGTTCTAAAAAATTAAATTGTTTAGTTATGGCTTTTTGTAAATGTTGATGTTTAAAATATTTAGTAAAAATCGCAAAGACACGCAAAGTTTATTAGAGCAATTCTCTACGAAATCGGTCTTTTTTCTTCAATTTTAATTTTTGTATTTTTTAATCCGGCTGAAACTTTTTTGGTGCCTTCGGTATGCCCAAAGAAGCCATTTTGCATCATTAGTTTGTCCATATAATTTTCCATACAAATTCGGCAGCTGTCCATACAAAAATGATGTATGAAAACTCAAAAATCTGTATCTTGAAGGATTTTTGATCGATTTGGTGTCTTCGGCAAAGTTGTAGGTATGGATACGGACTACACTGGAAAAATAATACACGGTAAAAAAATTTGGTGATTTTTATTTAACTTTATTACTAAAACTTGATTTACAAAAACACTATTTTTAATTTTTTGATATGTTTTAGAAGACATAAAATGCCAACTTTTCAGAAATTTCGGTGTAAAAGTATGAATTTTTAATCAATACTGATTTTTCAAAAATCGAAATTTTAGTCGTAAAATTTTTCAACTTTATTTTTCGATGTAAAATCAAATTTGCAATCAAAAAGTACTTTACTAAAATTTTGATAAAGTGCACCGTTTTCAAGTTATAGCCATATTTAAGTGACTTTTTTGAAAATAGTCGCAGTTTTCATTTTTAAATTAGTGCACATGTTTGCCCAGTTTTGAAAATATTTTTGAAAAGCTGAGAAAATTCTCTATATTTTGCTTCTTCGACTATGTTGATACGACCTTTAGTTGCTGAGATATTGCAATGCAAAGGTTTAAAAACAGGAAAATTGATGTTTTCTAAGTTTCACCCAAACAACCCACCATTTTCTATCGTCAATTCTCAGCAACTAATGGTCCGATTTTCAATGTTAATATATGAAACAATTGTGAAATTTTCCGATCTTTTCGAAAAATATTTTGGAATTTTCAAATCAAGACAAACATTTTAAAAGGGCGTAATATTGAATGTTTGGCCTTTGTGAAATGTTAGTCTTGATTTGAAAATTCCAAAATATTTTTTCGAAGAGATCGGAAAATTTCACAAATGTTTCATATATTAACATTGAAAATCGGACCATTAGTTGCTGAGATATTGACGATAGAAAATGGTGGGTTGTTTGGGTGAAACTTAGAAAACATCAATTTTCCTGTTTTTAAACCTTTGCATTGCAATATCTCAGCAACTAAAGGTCGTATCAACAAAGTCCAAATAAGCAAAATATAGAGAATTTTCTCAGCTTTTCAAAATATTTTTTCAAAACTGGGCAAACATGTGCACTAATTTAAAAATGAAAACTGCGACTATTTTCAAAAAGTCACTTAAATATGGCTATAACTTGAAAACGGTGCACTTTATCAAAATTTCACTAAAGTACTTTTTGATTGCAAATTTGATTTTACATCGAAAAATGAAGTTGAAAAATTTTACGACCAAAATTTCGATTTTTTGAAAAATCAGTATTGATTAAAATTCATAACTCGGTCAGTGATTTTTGCACAACCTGAAATTTCTGAAAAGTTGGCATTTTATGCCTTCTAAAACATATCAAAAATAAAAAAATTAAAAATAGTGTTTTTGTAAATCAAGTTTTAGTGATAAAAGTTAAATAAAAAATCACCAAATTTTTTTACCGTGTATTATTTTTTCCAGTGTAGTCCGTATCCATACCTACAACTTTGCCGAAGACACCAAATCGATCAAAAATTCCTTCAAAAGATACAGATTTTTGAATTTTCATACATCATTTTTGTATGGACAGCTGCCGAATTTGTATGGAAAATTATATGGACAAACTAATGATGCAAAATGGCTTCTTTGGGCATACCGAAGGCACCAAAAAAGTTTCAGTCGGATTAAAAAATACAAAAAAAAATCGAATGACCGAAATCCTAGAGAACTGCTCATTAACAAGTGATGTTTTATTTTTTATTTTTTTGTTTTGTCAACTGCAAAGAAATCTGTTTTTGTTTTTGTTATTTAATTTCAAACTACAGTCGACTCTCTGGCTGTCGATCTTCTCGATATCAATATTGCTCCATCTATCGATTAATTCTTCAGTCCCTTCAAACTGCATACTTCGATTGGCTTTATTCCTCGATATTTTCTCTTGCTTGAAGGATCTCTTCCTCGACGGTCCCTTGGATTCTGTATGCTTTAAAAATCTCTTCCGGTTGTCAATATTGTCACTATCTCATGGCTTGCATAGACATTTTCTTTGCGAAACGAAGCTTTGAAGGGTGTTTGACATTAGTTTGTTTTTGTTTGCTGGACGTTGCCATGATTCTCTCCCATAGCTGGGTACCAAGAAAAACATATTTTCAATCGAGTCTTCATTGTGCATCGTTCTGTAAACTGATGATTCTCTTCCTCGACGGTCCTTTGGATATTGACAACCAGAGAGTCGACTGTAATACGAACATTGAGCATGAGCATGAGCATGAGAGACCACCCATAGTTGTCCTTCTCCGTTGCTGAACAGGACCGTAATATCCTATCAATACAACCGGTCATACGCTTCAACGATCTAATGGTTTTTTTTTTTTTTTTTTTTTTTTTTAATTTATATTTATTCAAATTTCTTTTCCATGTACATTCATTCAGTTAAAATATTATTGAGTGTCCAATCACAAACGATGACTTTTCACCTCAATTTTAAATACTAGCAACTTTCATTTATTCATGAAATATTGTAGCTTTCGCTATTCAGTGATTTCAAATGTAGGAGGTCCTACATGTACAAAAGGGAAAAGGGATACCTTAAAACTAACTTATAAACTATATAAAGAGCGGATCAATGCAGCTGAAGACTGCAATGATTTTTGTCGAAATGCATCAATTATCTTATTGGACATAACATCCAAAGTGTCAACTTCGGCTAATTGATGAAGTTCACTGGTGCTGAACCAGGGAGGAAGTTTCAGAATCATTTTCAGAATTTTGTTCTGAATCCTCTGAAGTTTTTTCTTCCTGGTTAAGCAACAGCTTGTCCAGATCGGCACAGCATAAAGCATGGCAGGTCTGAAAATTTGTTTATAAATTAACAGTTTATTCTTGAGACAAAGTCTAGAATTCCTGTTTATAAGTGGATACAAACATTTAATATATTTGTTACATTTAACCTGGATACTTTCAATGTGATCCTTGTAAGTAAGGTTTTGTCAAAACCAAGTCCAAGATATTTCACTTGATCCTCCCACTTTAAATTTACCTCATTCATCTTTATAATGTGATGACTTTTTGGTTTAAGAAAATCAGCCCTTGGTTTGTGAGGGAAAATAATAAGTTGAGTTTTTGCAGCATTTGGAGTAATTTTCCATTCTTTCAAATAAGAATTGAAAATATCCAAGCTTTTTTGTAATCTTCTTGTGATGACACGAAGGCTTCTGCCTTTGGCGGAGATGCTTGTGTCATCAGCAAAAAGTGATTTCTGACATCCTGGGGGCAAATCAGGCAAGTCAGAAGTAAAAATATTGTATAAAATTGGACCCAAAATGCTTCCTTGAGGGACGCCAGCACGTACAGGTAGTTGATCAGATTTGCTATTCTGATAACATACCTGCAGAGTACGATCCGTCAAATAATTTTGAATAATTTTCACGATATAAATCGGAAAATTAAACCTTTTCAATTTCGCAATCAAACCTTTATGCCAAACACTGTCAAATGCTTTTTCTATGTCTAGAAGAGCAGCGCCAGTAGAATAGCCCTCAGATTTGTTGCTTCGAATTAAATTTGAAACTCTCAACAACTGATGAGTAGTTGAATGCCCAAGGCGAAATCCAAACTGCTCATCAGCGAAAATTGAATTTTCATTAATGTGCGTCATCATTCTATTAAGAATTATTCTTTCGAATAATTTACTAATAGATGAAAGCAAACTAATGGGCCGATAGCTTGAGGCTTCAGCAGGATTTTTATCCGGTTTCAAAATCGGAATTACTTTGGCATTTTTCCAACTACTGGGAAAATATGCCAAATCAAAACATTTGTTGAAAATTTTGACCAAGCAACTTAAAGTTGCTTCTGGTAATTTTTTAATTAAAATGTAAAAAATGCCATCCTCACCAGGGGCTTTCATATTTTTAATTTTTTGATAATAGATTTTATTTCATTCAGATCCGTATTAAAAACTTCATCTGATGAAAATTCTTGTTCAACAATATTCTGAAATTCTATTGAAATTTGATTTTCAATAGGACTCAAAACATTCAAGTTGAAATTATGAGCACTCTCAAACTGCTGAGCAAGTTTTTGAGCTTTTTCCCATTAGTTAATAGAATATTATCACCATCTTTTAAAGAAGGGATGGGTTTTGAGGTTTCTTAAGAACCTTTGAAAGTTTCCAAAAAGGTTTGGAATAAGGTTTAATTTGTTCGACATCTCTTGCGAACTTTTCATTTCGCAGGAGAGTGAATCTGTGGTCAATAACCTTTTGCAAATCTTTTGAATTCGCTTCAGTGCAGGATCACGAGAACGTTGATACTGTCTTCGGCGAACATTTTCAGACGAATCAGAAGCTGAAGATCGTCATCAATAATGGGAGAATCAAATTTGACTTGGACTTTAGGAATAGCAATATTCCTAGCATCCAAAATTGCATTAGTTAAAGATTCCAAGGCTGAATCAATATCAGCTTTGGTTTCTAAAACAAAATCATGATTTAAATTATTCTCAATATGATGCTGATACCTGTCCCAATTAGCTTTGTGGTAATTAAACACAGAACTATTGGGTCTGGTAACTGCTTCATGAGAAAGTGAAAAAGTTACTGGAAGATGATCAGAATCAAAATCAGCATGAGTCACTAAAGGACCACAATACTGACTTTGATTTGTCAACACCAAATCAATTGTTGATGGATTTCTAACAGAAGAAAAGCAAGTTGGCCCATTCGGGTATAAAACCGAATAAAGACCAGAAGTGCAATCTCTGAACAGAATTTTACCATTGGAATTTACTTTTGAATTATTCCAAGATTGGTGTTTGGCATTAAAATCACCGATGATCAAAAATCGAGATCTATGCCGAGTAAGTTTATTCAAATCCCCTTTGAAATAATTTTTATTTTCCCCAGTGCATTGGAATGGCAAATATGCAGCTGCAATCATAATTTTCCCAAAAGAAGTTTCAAGTTCAATGCCCAAACTTTCAATAACTTTTAACTTAAAGTCACGTAACGTGCTATAAGTCATACTACGGTGGATAACTATTGCAACTCCACCGCCATTTCGATTCATTCGGTTATTAGTTATAACTTTATAATCTGGATCACTTTTCAAATAAGTGCCAGTTTTTAAAAATGTTTCGGTTATAACAGCAACATGCACGTTATGAACTCGTAAAAGTTGAAAAATTCATTTTCTTTCGCTTTTAAAGAGCGAGCATTAAAATTCATAATATTGATGGAATTACTTAGATCCATGATTAAACTTCAGGGTAAGAACAACATCATTCGCAAATTTTAATCCAATCTGGATTGCTTCCATCATGGATGTAGCATTACTCATTGTTTGAATCAAACCAAACAGTGAGTTTTGCAAAAAGTCATTTTTCAAACGTAACATCGCCGAGATCAGAAGATCCCAAAGCGTTGCCAGCAGAAAAATTTTCAAATGAGATTTGAGGTACCTGCCCAATTTCAGAAAGATTGGTAGAGGATTTAAAATTCGTGGATGAACCCGAAACGACGTTAGCATAAGAAATGCCATTGTTGTTACCTAACTTTTCCACGGTAGGGGTATTTCTAGAATTGTTCGAGTGAGACAGCACGAACGTTTGATTTAAAGATGCAGGTACAACCTGACTTTGAGAAAATTTCGGTTTGGATTTCGGCTGATGCTTAGCACGAGAATCCAAAACCTTTTTCTGATGGGGCAATCCCAGAAATTTGATTTGTGATTTCCACCACAATTTGCACATTTAAATTGGGTGACTTCTTTCACGGGACAATTGTCCTTGTCGTGAGAAGAATCCCCGCAAACCATGCATTTTGGAACCATGGCGCAATGATCAGTACCGTGACCGAATGCCTGGCAACGCCGGCACTGGGTCAGATTCTGGCCATTACCGCCATGTTTCTTAAAATGCTCCCACTTTACCCGTACATGGAACAAAAACTGAACTTTGTCCAAAAGTTTCAAATTGTTGATTTCATTTCTGTTGAAATGAATCAGATAAAATTGTGAAGTCAAACCAAAGCGAGAAATATTCCCGTTTGATTTTTTCTTCATTGGTATTACTTGGGATGGGGCAAAGCCAAGCAACACCTTAAGTTCGTTTTTGATCTCATCCACCGACAAGTCGTTGGAGAGACCTTTCAAGACCGCCTTGAATGGCCGAGCATTCTTGGTCTCATACGTGTAGAAATTGTGTTTGTGGTTTTTCAAATAACCAACAAAAGTTTGGTGATCTTGTAAAGATTCCGTCAACAAGCGACATTCTCCTCTTCGACCAAGCTGGAACGAAACCTTCAAATTGCAAGTTTCCTTGCAATTCTTCAGTTGCGTTCGAAAGCTGGCCAAATCGGAGACGGAAGTCACTACAATTGGCGGAGCCTTTACTCGTTTCTCGACGGCAGAAGGCTCAGTACGAGGAGAAGGTTCCTTGTCATCAGTTTCGGATAAAACACCGAAACTGTTTGTCAATGGAATTGGAGGATTGACCTCACATTCAGAATCAGAATCAGACCTCAGAAGAGGCTGTTTTTTTTCTGTTTCCGTTAGCCGGTTTAGCGTTCAAACGCTTCACCGACGTAACGACCAAATCTTCAGAAGATTTGCGTTTACCTTTGTTTTGACGCATTTTGCAAGCAAAGTTCTCTTAAAAGATGGCTTCGTTTGTAAAATACAACAAAATTTCAGGTGGGGTTAGTCTTGAAAAGACTGTTTAGAATTTTGGAAAATAACTCAGGTAGTCTTTAAAAAGACTGTGAATTTTGTTTTGAAATAACTCTGAGCTTAGGTAGTAAAAAATACCGCAGCTCTAGTGTCCGTTCACCACGAAGGTTCGCAAGACACTGAACGATCTAATGGTGTTTCCCTTATCAACAGCATGTATGAATGCGCTGAAAAGATAAAACATCAAGATCATCAAAACTAGATCTGGAGCAAATAGGTAACAGTCGTTGGCCACCAACGGCGCCCGCCATGTCAGTTTGTAGATCTCGGGGGATTGGGACGGGAATGTTAGTTAGCACAGGTTGCTACCAAGGGTGGGTTCTATACGATATCCACACCCCCACGTGTGCTGGAAAAACTACTTCTACTTGGGATTTTGTTAGTGGGTAAGGGTAATGGCCAGGATTCATCATAGAGGATGATGATGCGACCCAATCAATAAATTTTGTTTAATGGTGTGATGGATTATGCATTCTCAAGGCAAACAATCGGATGATGCGGATGAGACTATTCCCGGTTATTTGGTGTTGATTTAGAATAAATGATTCAATCTTAGACAGCCGGCTGTGGAAAGATAAAACCAAATATTATTCGAAAACGCGAAACCGACCGGATCGAAAAACACACACAATCGGGGGGACAACAAAGACGGAAACGGCTACGAAAATCTTGCGTGATGACCGCGACGTGCACCGTTCAACTTCACGAACGCAACTGTCGAACTCCGCGAATCCGCCCGGATAGAAAAACAAACGCAATCGGGGGGACAACAAAGATGGAAACAGCAACGAAAATTCTGCGTGATGATCGTGACGCGCACTGTTCATCTTCACGAACGCAACTCAAAATCGATAGTTTGATGAGTTTTTCTCAAACTGCCAGTTGGAATAAATTATTGCGATCAATGAATATAAACGAAAAGAAAACAGGACGCCACGTAAACGTTTGCAATGAAATTAAAACAATAACTTAAACGAACTAAACCGGCGGTGTGCCTTCCAATCAACGAAGATAAAAGAAGGACTTATGAAAAATAAAATATCAAATTAAAGGCTCCGACAAACACGATGCAGAGTAACCGTGAGGAACCGCTACTCACAATCGAATAAAAAAATTCAAAAACGCGCGCTAATGTTCTATCCTAAATGACAGCGCGTCTCTCGATAAATGATTCAATAGAAATGAGATTTACTACAGGTACAGTTGACAAACTAACGAAACGACAGCAAAATGATCAAAAACGCGTATAAATAATTATTTAAGAATGACCCTATAACGATTATAAGAGTCGACTGTAATACGAACATTTAGCATTAATATGAATAATATTAGAGAAACTGATAATTGTTGAGTTTCGATTTTTTTTATTGGTTATGCATTTTATTTTTTTCATGGTCAATAACAATGTTACATGAATTTTGTGTTTTAGGGTTAAAGTTTCCCTAATAAAATCAACAACAACAACAAACGTAAGGAAATCTGTGTCTGTTGTTTTCGTTTTAATTTTATAATTTTAGAATTCTCAGAAAATATTATGATATCGTTCAGTTTGTTGATGTAAATCAATTGTCAGAAAATCTGTATTTAATTGCTTTATTTATACAAAAAAGTTATAATTTTAACAGAATATTATAAATTGAGAAAGAGATATGTTTAGATCAATAGATGATCCGTAATTATCCCGGTATTTTTTTGGTAATTTTTGCTCAGTAAAAATTAAATGACATCAGTTGATGTTTAATTTTTTTTCCATAAAATTAATGATGTGTAAAAAACCTTCTACATTTTCAGCTCAATGTTGCACCATTGTACCCAAATTAAATTAATTTCCCCGGGATAAATCCGCGTCTCAATGGCGACAAATCTCGAGGAATAGCGCAATAAAAATCGATGATTGATGGTTTGGCGCGTTTCGACGCCAAACCGTTTTGTCGTCGCCATTCTTTTTTTCGCCCCCTCGCCGTTGTGTAATGGCATTTTGTTACACAAATCTAGCGGTTTTATTTCCAGGTTTTTTTGCGTTCATTACGCAGAAAAACCAAGGTGACATTTATTACCCCCGCGCGGAGATGTGTCCTTTTTTTCGGTGTGGATGTCTAATGATTATGAGAGCTGCTGATGCGCGATGAAATGGATGATTTAAGTGTTTCTGGGGTTTCTTTTTTTCCGGGGATGCCAGATGTTTGTTCTTTTCTTATTGATTTTTTTTGTTGAGGGAAAAGCTGGGTGCAGTGTGTTGCGGTGATTCAGAATAAGGGAGGGCTCCAAAAGAGGACATGCAAAATTTGGTGGGATTTTTTTTCTTTGAGTGTAGCGCTCTGTATGTTTGAAAAATTCTCTAATTCGTCAAGGCATCACAATTGGGTTTCCGCAATCTTCTAGCCTGAATGTCTGAATGTTTTCGTTTTTTTTGTTCCTTTTAGCTTCAATTGTTTCGATTTAAGTGCCGAGTGCCGCATGCAGTCTTGCTTATTAGGTATGAATTAAAAATGTAGTTATTTGTGAAATTTGGATTTGCTATTTAGTGTTCTTCTTTCTAAAATTTCTTTACAATGAATTGGTATAATTTTTCGAAAGAGGTTAACTTTTAAAAAAGGGTTGTAGAATCGTAAAATTGTTACGCTGATGTTTAAGTTTTTAAATACAAAAAAAAAGTAGTTTATGCAACAAGTTGCAAAAAGAGGGTTTTTTCAGCACGAGTCGTATTTATCCAATGAGGTTCACCGAGTTGGATAAATACGAAGAGTGCTGAAAAAATCAAGTTTTGCTACGAGTTCCATACAACATTTTTTGCAATTTCAAAAAACACACACTGAGTGAAATTTTATGTCAAATTTTCATGTATTTTGTCAATAAATCGTTTAAATCAAAAAAATGTTGAAAAGTGTTACTTTTCAAAATAAGAGCTGAAAAGTTCAACTTTTCAGCACCCATTTGAGTGCTGAAAAGTAGAACTTTTCTGCATTTATTTTGAAAAGTGTTGCTTTTCGATTCTGTTATTTTGGTACAGAAAAGTAGGCTATTTCGTCGTTCAAGAATGACAGGAAAAGTTAGTAGTTTCACGACGGAATTGCAAAAAAACTATTTATTTTCCAATCAAATCAATATGTAGCATTGGTAATTATCAAACAGATTTTTTTCGATAGCAAACATTCCCCGAAGGGATTCCCATCAGCGCGAGTTTCCCCGAACGTCATCCAGTTTCATTTGTGCCACATCGGCACAAATCCGATACCACACGGAACATCAAACGGTCGGTCGGGCTGGGAGCTTTTCGCTGACAACCCGCGCTTGGCTTGTAATAAATCATCATAACTGATTGAACTACCTTGCCAACGTCAGCACACTCACTTCGCTCTGGTCCCACGTGGGGGAGGGGTTCGTCGTTCGAGCCATGTCGCTACAGTTGGACTTCAAAGCGTTCATACCTCTTTACCATGGGCAATCCCATGTCAATTGAAGTTGACGGTGGTGGAGTGATTGTCAAAATGTCCTTTGTATTTAATTTCGACATATTGTTTGAAAAACCTGTTTTTAAAGATAGGAATCATCCCATAGTTTGTAGAACAATTAGCATTTACATAGGACAACTATGCTTTCACTGCGAAAAATGTCCTGATTATTACCCAGCGATACATGATTACGCTGCATTGCAAAAACTTATGTAGCAATTCCCAAGAAGCGAAGAATTTCTCCATGCAATTATAATCGAGCAAATTCGAAGAAATGGTAGTGGAATAGGGAAATTACATTTAAAATTGGAAGAGATTCAAGGGATCCAAATACCAATGCTTTCATTTTCTTTTTCTGAATTTTAATTAACTGAAAATATCCTTAAATATCCTCGTTTAGTGCAAACACGCTGGTCGTGCTAACCTGTGTTTACTTTTATTTGACAGCTGAATGATCCGCCGTACCTTCTCTTATCCATTCACCACGGTGCTTACTTTGGTAAGCAAAACAGTGCAAAAGGCCACAGTCGAAATGTAAACATCCTGGTTGTTCCTAATGTAAACAACAGCTGACATAATGGACTGATTGTTTAAACTTTGATTTAAACCTGTTTTAATTGTTTTGCTTAAATTGTTGACGATTTTAAGATCGGCCATACCTTATGCAATCCATATATCTTGATCTAACGTCAGTAGGCTGCCTCTTTTGTTTACAACCCCAATTTGGTCCGTTTCCATTGTTTTGCCCTACATGAACTTTCAAGCAAAACTATGAAAATGGGACAACGTGGGTTTGTAAACAAACAGTGCATGCTGCTGATGATCTCATAAATGGTACAGTGAGTCAAATATTTGTCCGTACCCCCCCGTACGGGAAATGTTTGTGATATAAAAGTACATAAAATTCGACTAAAGTGCCATGTTTTATACATCAATCGACGCGGCAAAATGTTCTCTTTAAGACATTGTCATTGGATTTGCAAAAACTTTTTCTTGAAAATACAAAAATTGTTTACTGAAAAAAGTTAAAAAAAGAGGTCAAATAATTGTCCGTACCCCCTAGTAAAAGTACAAAATCTGATCGATTTAAGTGAATTCATTTATGAAATGTTGTTTCAGTGTCAAATACTAGTACCTTTAGCCAGTTTGTGACAACTTTGAACTTCTGATAAGTTTGTTTAGTTAATTTATATTAAAAATTGGATTAAATTTAGTTTTTTAAAGTAAAACTTATCAAAACATTAGTTTATAAACAGCTATTTTTATAAAATTGCTATTTTGTGTTGTAAGAGTCTCTATTGAACAAGTTTCAACAATATTTGTTCAAAATATACATTGTTTTCATCTTTTTTATTGACATTTTTCGACCAAAAATACTGTTTCGGAACAATACCGTTAAACAATCCGGATTGTCCCGGAACCGGTTCAACCCCTCGGAGGGAAATTTTGTGGTGATCAGATAGGACAAAAACCCACCTCTGCAATTTGAAGCATCCAATTTCGTCACTACAGCCCGATTACGAGTCCTAGTCTGAAATTTGAAATTTTCACTTTCCGTGCTGAGAATTTCTGTACCGTTCTGGGTCAGAATGTTTTGCTTGGGGAATTTGAAAATTTCAAATTTCAGACTAGGGAATCGTAATCGGGCTGTAGTGGACGAAATTGGATGCTTCAAATTGCAAGAGGTGGGTTTTTTTGTCCTCTATCTGATCACCACAAAATTTCCGGACAATTATTTGACCTCTTTTTTTGACTTTTTTCAGTAAACAATTTTTGTATTTTTCAAGAAAAAGTTTTTTGCAAATCCAATGACAGTGTCTTAAAGAGGACATTCTGCCGCGTCGATTGATGTATAAAACATGGCACTTTAGTCGAATTTTATGTACTTTTATATCACAAACATTTCCCGTACGGGGGGGTACGGACAAATATTTGACTCACTGTACGTTCGTTTGAAAAGCTGGTGCGGCACTGAGTGCCGCACTCTTCGGTGCCAGTTTTGGTTCAATCGAACGTCATTTGTCAGTGTGCGTGAAACTCGCATGAAACTGAAAAAACATCAAACGCGGCACTAGAGTTTCAGTTCCAAGATGGCGGCGAAACTCTTCTAAAAAACACTTTGACAGCTCTGAGTGCGGCACTCAGTGCGGAACTAGCTCTCAAACGAACGTACCCTTATGGTACGTTCGTTTGATGCTAGTTCCACACTGAGTGCCGCACTCAGAGCTGTCAATGTTTCTTTGAAGAAACTCGCGCTGGTTCCGCACGAGTTTCGCGCAATTGGAACTGAAACTCTAGTGCCGCACTCGATATTTTTCAGTTTCATGCGAGTTCCACGCACACTGACAAATGACGTTCGATTGAACCAAAACTGACAGCTCTGAGTGCGGCACTCAGTGTGGAACTAGCCATCAAACGAACGTACCATTAGGTTTGTTTGCCTGCTTGAGCAAATTTGACATGTCGGACAAGACATCTGTCAAAAGCAGTGTTGCCAATACTGCGTAGTTTTTCAAAAAGTTTATTTTTATATTTAAATGTTCTTTTGTAGTGTCTGTCGGTCACTGTTGAACAGTTTCGTGCCTAGTCAGTGTTTTGTTTGTTAAAATTTGTGTTTACAGGCTGATTCTTAACTCTTTCAACACTTGCAACCGCCGTTTTACGAGTTCTAACGCTTCTTCGCAGTGTCACAAGAGAAGTAGGGGGGGTGGTTCAAGAGCGTTTGTGTGTACCGTGTGTCGCGCTTCTGACGTTTCGGTTTTTGCGTGGTTCGTTTTCCTGAGCCCTGTTTGTCGTTTGTTTTTTGCGCGGTGGGGTTCCGTTCCCGGAACACCGGGCAGTTGGGATGGGGGACACGAGGCCACACGTGTCACGAAACTTACCTAAACTGCGTCGTCTGGTTGCCGAACATTATCTTGGAGCCGTCGAGGCTGATGTCGTCCTGGGAGTGATGGTGGTTAGCGTTAGCGTTAGCCCCGCTCACGTACTTGGCCATGGGCTTCTTCGCGTACGGCGGGTCGTATTTAAGGCGAGTGGTTTTCTTTCTACTTTCGCGGCATGGTTTGTTGATATTTTTTGTTTGTTTGTTGTTGTTGGGTTTTGCAAGGTTTTTTTTTGTTTATTTGTTGTTGTTCAAAATGACACACAGTGGGCGTGTGTGTGTGCGTTTGCGCGCAACATTTGAGTGATTTTTTTTTTGTAAAAGTGTAGTTTATTTTTGCAGTGTACGAATTTCAAACCATTCAAGCCATTTTTAGGTCATGATCATTGTGGCGGTGGGTGGCGGCGGGAGAGAAATCACAAACAATTCGATCAATTTCGGTGTAGAACAAACAATAAGGGGTGGGTTTGGGATTCGAACCCGGGTGTGGGCCCGCTTATAGTTAGAAACTAGTAGTTTATTATTTATATATATGGCAATATATTCTAGATTTCAAGTTAATAAGATAGTTATATTATTTGGTAGGTAAGAAAATAGCAGTTTCCGTCTGGTCAGCCCTCAAAGAGTACGATTTCGGTTTCTCAGTCAATGTCATTAAAATGTCAACCAAATCTTTACTATAAGTATTAGTACAGTACTCAATCAGATCGTCTACGGTGCTGCTAGGTTCGGGGTTTCGCGTTATACAGTGAGGTTTTGTTGTTTTGTTGTAGTTGTTGAAATCCGGTTATCTTTTTCAATTTTTACTTTCGTTGCGACATTCAGACAATTCAAGTTTTGTTTTAAAATTCTCTTATCAATATACACTACCGTTAATTATGACTAACAACACGTCAGGCACAGACTTAACAGACTACTAGAAAAAAAGAAAGATAAAACAATTCATGCAAAAGCCATACACTGCAGAAAAGACAAAGCACGCTTAGGTTCAAAGAAAAAAATGAATGATTCAGAGAAAATCAAAACATGCTTACAAAAAGTAAGAGAGTGATAAGAAAAAAGGACAGCCCAAAACGAAAAAGTGTGAAGGTAAGCGATTTTCTTCCAACTAGTAATAATATAGTTTTAGAGAACGAGATAGAGGGAGTCAAATAAAAAAAGTTTTGGAAAGTATAGAGTGGAGTCATCTTGTTACATATTTACAGCGGGTTTGTATTAGTAGTTTTTGTATGTACTTATATACTTTGTACCTAAATATACGATAGAAGAGTTTAGTTTGTTTTTCTCTCAAAGGTACTCACAGTGTGAAATATGGAAATGTTTGTTTCTGTTTTGATTTTTTTTTGGGTGAATGTATGTTGCAAGACAACCGATTTGTTTTGTTTGAGTGTGGTTTTGTGTGACGTTTTAAAAATGTAAACAAACAACTTAAAGTGATGCCAGTAATTTTGAAATCACGAAAAATGAAAAAATAAAAACAATCAATAGGAACTGGTGCTTAAATGCAAATGCTTCGTTCACGATATGAACGATAACACAGAAAGAGAAATGAAGACGACATTTTTTTGCACGTGTATTGGTGTAACGCTTGGCAACGCTTGCTTTGTTGCTTCGTTTACGATTATGCGTGTGTGTGTGACAGCGCGCGGTTGCGGCAGTGTTGTCAGGGACAAAGCAAGCACAAGACGCTTTCGCTTCTAAAACTCTAACTGACAGACAGTTTTGAGTTGAGTCTGGAACGACACTTATAGGAAGCGATTTTTAAAATTTATTAGACATCGAATACCACATGCAAAATGGCGGGGATTTGGGAATGTCACAGAAAAATGTCAAAGGGTAGAGAGAGAGAGAGAGTGTGAGCGAGAGAGTTTAAAGGATTTCGTCATGGAGTTGGGGAAAATGCTGCCCGAAATGGCAGCACTGCGGTGGGAAGATTGACGTTTGATATAGCTTGACAGTTGCCGGGCAACGGAGAAGGCGCAAAATGAGAAGGGTTTTTGTTGGTTCTATGATATTTTACCATAGGAATTTCTTATTGTTTGAACGTAACGAATAGAGTACAAACTGTTGTCAGCCTATGAGGTATTAATCTGAGAATCAACGAAAAATCGTAACAAATCTAGTGAAAAGCATTAGAAAAATATTTAGAAAATACAGAATAATTAAAATTTTGGATTGAACTGAAGCTCTGAGTGTAGTGTGATTGTAAGTGTTTTGGTGTGTATTTATTTTGTATGGTTTACTGTTTTGGCAAGTTTTTGTTGTTTGAGGTGAGGTGAAGTATTAGTTTTAGTAGTTTAGCAGAAGAACTTTATTGTTAAGTTAAGGAAACTTTGCTCAAAAACTTAAATTTTTACAGACCGGGAGCTGTTTGAGAATCTGGCGGAGAAAGTGGAAATTTTGAAGCCAATTTTCAATTGTTTTATTTGTCCTTTTAAATATTGTTTCAGATCAATCAGAATGTCGAATTTTGCAATGGTTGTTTTATTTTTAAGAAATGGTAACAACAACAAAATAAGAGTGACAAGTCCCTTGATCGCAAACTAGTTAGCGAACGAGGGGCCCGTCACAATTATTTCTTCAGCGCCACCATCTTCTAAAAAGTTTAGCTAAACAGAATCTGTCAAAGAGCACTAGGGTCACGTCAATTTAACAGTTCTAACATCATGGCATTATTTGACAGCAGTGTTGCCAGACAGCTCGGCCGGCTTGACTACCAACAAGAGCGGAGAGGTTATCGAACTCTTTTGTGGGCAAGTGGTACTTTTGGTTGCGTTCTTGCAGCTTTTTTTTGAAGAGTACTTTGCAGAAATAGTAGTAATAGTAGTAATTTTCGATACTGATATTAGTAACACAAGTAGCGGTTATTTTTTAAATAGTTTTGAAAAGAGAGTAAGAGAAAGAGAGTTGGAGCGGTAAAAAATCTGCACTAATGTAAATATGTTTCAAGTTTGGATGGAGTAAATATAAAAGAGATACAGATAGTTGTCCTGTTTTTTGAGTTTTATTTATGTTTTGTTGTTTTATTGTTCTGAGTTAAGTTTGTGTACTTTCTGGTTTTTCTTTGGTTTCTGTTTGTTTGTTTTTGAGTGGTTAGTTTGATTTCTCTGTCGGCTATTCGTTAGTTTTGACTTTTGTTTAATGTTTTTGCATGGTTTGCGGTTGGTAGCAGTTGGTATTTGTTTGTTTGTTTGGTATAAGGGAAAAAGTAAACAATCGGAAGAAAAAAAAATCGAAGAAAATCACTAACCTTAGGCACAAGGAGAAGTTATTATGTACTACAACTGACCTGTAGCACAAAGCCATCAGAGCAAACGTTACAAAAACACCCCCGACAACGGACATTAGTACACCGACTAGAAATACTGTGTTTGAGCCGTGGTAGTTTGCTATTGTTTGACGTTTATTAGACACATACACACAGACATCGTGACGGACGATGACGGCGACGACGACGACCGTTGGCATTTTTTGGCGGACAAGCACAATAGGCGCGTGAGGGTTTGTTTTTGTTTATTTTGTTGGTTTTGGTAATATTTTTGCCAGTTCCGGCCAATTTTCGGTCGTAACAGCAAGAAGAAAGAGAAAAGAGAAGAAAATTCGTTTTTAATCACTGCATCACTGCTCTGGTTTGGATGGATGATATTTTGGTGTGGATTTTCGCTAAAAATTGGATGGTGTGATTGCACTACGGTTGAAGTAAATACGAATGGGGAAGAGAATGGGAGAGCGTGAGAGTAATTTGATTGGTGTCAAACTCAGAGAATCAATAAAATGGCGAAAACTGTTCCGTTTTGCAACTAGCACGCAAAGTAGTAGATGTGGTGTGAAATTGTGAGAGAATATGCTAAACAGGGAGCGGGAGTTTGTGCGCGTACTTCGAAACTGAGAAAAGGGGAGAGAGTAGGAGAGTGTTTCGATACCGAACACTAGGGGCGCTGCAGGTGTCAAGGAGAGAGGTCGTGCGCGCGAAAGAGAACAATGGACGCGGTGACTGCTATTGCCGCGTGGTTCGACTTTATGACAATGGTAATCTTTTACGGAGCCGATTGGCGCAAATTTAGTGATATTTTCAAGTTTTCGATTATGCCAAGAAATACTTCTACATAGCAGTTCTACGGTTGATTCGTTGCAAGGGATTACGAATAAATTTTTGATAGTAAAACAGAAGAATAAAATGTCTGTGTTTTTCATGTCTCAGTTTTCTACGTAAGGTAAAAGAAACAGAGAGCTATAAAGTGAGGAGAGTAATGATATGCAGATGAGAGGGGATGTGCTAGCAATAGAGGTAGTGTTGATAGAGTACATCTGCTGAGAAACAACGACTTCTGCGAGGAATTGGTGTGCAAATGATGGCACAACAACACAAATTATCATTATCACCACAGACTTGACCCGCTTTTTACTCTGCAAAAGTTCGCTGGAGAAGACACTAGACTACGAATCCCGAGAGAACCGAAGAACCGAAAGAAAAAAAGGATCGAGGTGAATTATAATTGGAATAAATTTGCCACCGCAATTGTTAGTCCGGCCACAGACAAATAAATTTGACACTCTTAATTTTCACTGGCTCCATCTCGCTTCTAGCGCGCGATACATGGAATTGATCTTGTGAAAGAAACTGTCAAACGTGCACGGAAAGAAATCCTGTCGGCATCTGCTTGTCTGTGGTGCCTTAAGCTCTACCACTGCACGGAGGGAAATAGTTGTGTTGTTTCAAGACATTTTCCGCGGTACGCACCCAAACCCTGAACCGAACAACTTATTTGGACCATATTTTCCCAGAGGTTTTTTGTTGTTGTTGTTGTTGTTGCTCTATGCTTTCCCAATAGTGTGCAGTAGGTGGAAAATATCAAATTATTTAAATTTATTCATTCAATTATATGCTAATGACGGAATATGGAAGCTTCACCGGTCGGGTTGACGAGAAAGTTCCGGACAGTCCGAGCGGGAATGGTTTTTCTTTTTGGAGAAAAAAAAAGTTTTGCCCCGCCCCTGCAAGTACGAATCTAACCTCAAATACAGGAGCAAAAAAAAAGAGTCGGACCAGAGAAGCTGTCGGATTTGTTATTCCAACGTCTTTGCACCTCGTTGGGGCGTTGTGGATCTAGATTCTGGTATGCAAATTCGGGGAAGGAAAAACGATGGACGATGGTGTGATCGGGCAGCAGCTTTTCCATCGTTCCATGGAATGGGTTATGCCGGAACCGGAACGTGTGTCGATTTTTTTACGGTTTTTCAACAGAGGTTAGTTTAAAGTTTTGCGGAATTTGAATTTAGTGAGCGGAAAATTCGGACCTCACGGACAGTATCGTGGTTCGAATCAAGGTTGGTTTGTTTTGCGGAGGTTATGTATTTTTAAGCGACTGGACTGTTTGACGTTATGCGGAATTCACATTGCTTTATACGGTCGAATGATAACGGGAAACGATTAGAACGTGGAAATGCAAATTTTCTCTTTGGAAGCTTAGTCAATTCAGTCCAAAAACATTGTTTTTAGAATACTAATCGGTTAAAATTGAGGTATTAAGGAGCTTTATTGTGGAAACACAGAAAAAAAATATGTGAATTTACTCGACACGGAAAAAATGAATCACATGTAAACTCAGTTGATGTAAACTTGAGATTCGACGTAAACGGTTGAATCACACGTAAAATCATGTTTTTACGTATAATTTGTTGCAAATTTACATCAAATTGAATTTAAATTTAAATGTTTAATGACGTGCAAAAGTGTTACATCATAAATGATGTAACATTCGGAAATATTTTTTTGTGTGTAGATTAGCTTAGCTTACGCTGTAAAGGCGCGTGTGAACATTGACGGTAATGTCTGATGCCAGTTCGAATCCCACAGTCATCGTTTTTGCTGGAAATCCATTTCGCCTTGAGCTACTCCCTCTCTAATTAGCTCATTTGTACGCAAAACGTGTGTGGGTGCGGGGCTACTTTGTACTTCAAAATGATCAAAAATTAAATCAAAATTAATTAAACGCATCTCACACAAACATTCACACGTCAGCTAGTATTCAGTTAGTATTCAAGCAAAGCTTCGCCTCATGTCCGAGCTGGATTGAAATGCGACCCCCCCCCCTCGCTTCCAGCTCAAACACGGTTTTACACATACACAAACACACGCCGTCGGACCAATTAAGTAATAGCAGCGGCCAATGAGCAAGAAAGTTGCCTCCAAGTGGCCAAGTGGCAAAACAAACAGGCTCTCGGCACTCAAAGTGCGCTTATAATCGGGATACACATTGAATCGAACGTGCGCGTGTTTGTATTTGTGTGTGTGTGTGTGTGTGTGTGTGTGTGTGTGCTTTTGCTTTCGCCATCATTTCATTGCGCTCACAAAGCAGGCTCTGATTGAGTACTGAAGCGGATTATTAGGACGAAAATACACACACGCGCACACATCCACACAAAAACACACAAAGACACACATACACAAAAAACACACACATACACACGCACACTTGTCGAGTTGAATTAATGTAGGGGAAAAGTTGATCGTTTGATGGTCTCACCACATTCATCTTTTCTTGTACATACATATACACACACACACACAACCACACATAAACACACAAAACCCACGCGGTAAGGGAATATTCCGGCCAAGAGGAATAATTAAATGGGATTTTTTGCGCCCCTCGTAAGGCTTCCGAGGGGTACAGTTTCAGCTGAGGGTTTTTTTTCGCATCTCCATCCATCCAAGTTTGCCATGACCGGGGGCGCGCGCGCGCCCTTGTTGCCTGGGAACCGGCTCCACTTTTAGCCGGCTGTCCTGGAGTCAGTCAGTTGTCCGAGCATGAAAATATGCGAATATGTTCCTGCATATCAAAATCCCGGTTCCGGTTTCTGTGTGTTGGTGCGGGTTCCGGAAGGGGACCACACGGAAAAGTGTTAAAAAAATTTTCCCGTTTCCTAGGAATTTTGTAAACTTTTTGAACACTCAATTTTTTTAGACCAATGTTTTGAGAATTAAAGGAAACATTGAAAAAATGAAAAAAAAAAAAATGATTTAATTCAATTCCTCAAGCCTCGTGTTAATTTGCTCATTCTCATAATTTATTTTGCTAGGCATTATAAATTAAAATATGTCGAATTGAGAACACATTTCAAATTTCGAAAATTTTCAGGTTTTCGGGAAATCCGTTGAAAAAATGGTGTTTCACAGAATTTTTGTCCTACAACTTTTTTATGAGATTTTATTTTTCAACACCAAAAAATTCACCAAATTTGCTGCCGCAATCAATTGAAATTATGTTCTACATGCAAATTGAAAAACTAACATCCAAACTTCTCAAACTGTGAATCTTTTTGATGTTTTGTAAATTTCCTTGTCAGCACCACTTTATTTTTTTCATATTTTGCAAACATATTTTTGTTTATTTTTTTGTCTAACTTGCAACATGTTGCTTAGGGTGGTCCAAATCCGGGCTTTCCCAGGGCTACTTTCAGGAATGAAAGATTGACCCATCACTAGGCTAAATTCCAAATTTGAGCTCATTCTTACCACGGGAACCCCTCCTTTAATCGCTTGAAGTTTGTACGGGAAATATCTTCAAAATGCATGGAGAAAAGCAACTGTTTTAGTTTTTACCTGTGAAGGGAGCAATTATCGTCCAATCATTATAAATTCTAAGATGTAGGACCTTCGTTAAATTTAGAACCACTTTCCCGAAGACACTATATTTTTAGGATTTATTGCTGAAAAGCTATTTGTTTAAATGACCATTTTTGCGGAGACGGCTCCCGTGGTCAGAATGAGCTCAAATTTGGAATTTAGCCTAGTGATTTGATTTCAGGAGGTAACCCCGAGAAAGCCTAGATTTGGACCACCCAAATGTTGCTACATTTTGAAATGATTTTTTTATTCAACAGTTGTTCAACTAGCATAGTCAACTTATGATCATATACTACAATATTTTTGAATTAAAAAGAAAAAAAAAATATTGTTTTGCTAAACAATCGACATTATAAAAAAATGGTTTTATATTGTTCAACAGGACCGAAAGTTTTTTCCCTAGTCATTACGGCCGAGATTTATTTTTAAATTTATTTGAATGATAAAATTGTCTAAGATTCTATATTTCATCATTTCTTAGCTCAATAGGGTATTTGGCCTTATTTTGGGCCTACTAAGCCGAGCGCACTTTTAATTTTATGTACACGCAGAAAAATATTTTGTATGATCAGTCTGTACGAGGTTTGATTCAACAAAATTTTTGTTGAATATAATCAACGCCGATTTTGATTTGAAACAAACCTTGATTTTCTCAATTCCACAAAAATCTTTTGTTGTTTTGAAAAAGTAGCTTTGACGTTAAGCGTTAATTCAACAAAAATCTTGATTTTCAAATCACCAAAACGTTTTGTTGATTCAAATATGCCTTATTTTTCTGCGTGTATTCTCAAAGGCTGCTATAGGCAGGCTTGCTTGTATTACATGAATAAGCTAGTTTTTTAATGGTAATGCTCTTACTTAATCATATTTTTGACGATAATACTCAATATTTCTGTATAAGCCCGAGAAACTAAAACATTTTTTGTCTCTTTTTTGGGGATATTGCTCCTAACATACGACCTTCTTTGTGCATATTTTCGGACTACTTTCTGTTGGTTGAAATCTCGATGCACGTGGCGAACTTTTTTGACGTACGGTTCAGCCCCAGCTCGTACAGTACAGCCGCCAGGGTAGATAAACCATCATCATCGCACTATCATTGATGCATATTTCGGTGCGTTCCTCGTCTCTTAAAACTTCTCTTCTCTTTCGCAGCCGAGTGATGGTCGGCTTGCTATCGCGAATATCGAAAGCCCATCACATCGACGAGAAATACCCTATCGCTTGCTCGGATGGAACTATCGTTCCAACCGGAGAGGCACGCACACGAAATTGCTGTATACATACACTGGAGCTCACGCACACAAATGAACTCATTTCTACAGGGCTTACGGGCGAGAGAATTTCACGATTGCTCTTTCTCTTGCTTCTTGAGCGAGGGGACTGGCTGTGTGAGAGATTTTTTTTCCGTCTTACGCATCGGTTTGTTCGTTGCTCGCTATTTCATCGGCGTCGTTTTCGCTTCGCTCTCTTGATGCAGTTTTGGAAGAACGCCGAAAATTTGATGATTTTAGCGAGGGACGATATCTAAAAGCCCTCGGCCATCGGCGAGGAAATGAGAAAATACCAACCCTGACAGCCGCACAAATTCGATCGACAAATATGCATAATCATTGTGATGTTTTAAGCCACAAATCAACATTAGAATGATTGATTTCACTTGCTTTACGTGCATAATAAGCTTGGACATGATTTATATCATTCATTTACGAGTTTTAAACATAATTTCACTTTTTTTTTGCGTAGCCAAACAACAACACCTTAATATGCAAGAAAGACTGTAACTTGTTCAAACCGCACACACACTGTCACAATTTGTAAAAGTGTTAAATGGACTGAATATAGAGCCATCTCTCCGAGATGGACGAAGTAACTTTAATCAGTTATTTTGTTGATTTGGTGGCAGTTTAGTGATTGTGTTTTGCAACGGGATTGTGCATCCCACCAATAATAACATATTGCCGCGGTGAAAGCCGGGCGCTGAGTTTCAACAAGCGGTAAGCAAAAGTGATCAAAATTTTTCAACTTAATGTGCAAACTAGCGATTTGCCAAGACAAAAGTTAAGAGTTCTATTTTTATTGCTTTATTTCTAATTTAGGAGGAAAAAGTGAACTATTCTTGCCCACCAAAATGAAGGTAATGACAGCACGATTTTTTCTCAAGTGGCAGATTTCTGCCAGATTTGATGAAATGCTCAATTTCGTTGAATTAAGTTTGGTAGACCCAAAATAGGTACTAGGCCCAATATAGGGACAAATACCGTATTTCTAAGAAGTCGAGCATGTCGCTAATCATAAAGGGATCGAAAAAAATAAATCAATTTCAAACTGATCTGGTAACTCTATGTTGTCAAAATTGTAAACATGTTTCAAAAATCGACAAAAAAAAAACCGATGAAATTATCGAAAAAAATAATGTTCGTTTACGAGTTTTCTTCACCCACGAAAGAGAGGAGGCAAATCGCGCAAAAGAAAATCACTCCCGAACTTCTCCAAGAAATTCAATCTGTAGATGATTTTTTATGAATTTCCTTGTCAGCATCACTTTGAATTATTTATTTCGCTTTGTTTACACACATTATCTATCGGCAAAAGGTGACAGGTCTTTTTTCGACGTGTGACATTACACTACCAAGTGTATTAGTGAAAAAGATGTTCTGCAGAATAATCACGAATATGATTTTTTAGATTCATTTTACCGATCTTTCGTGTGCGAGAGAGGAGAGCCATGTTCCCTCCGGATTTTTTTTTCTCTTTGTGAACGTTAAATGATTTTCTTTTGATGATGATTCTCCCATCGCTGCTGCAAATGTTTTCAAAATCGACAACATGGTTCTTCGGATTCGGAAAAAATGTTGGCGATTTTACACTAGGATGTAACAAAAATGACTTTTTGGCGGGCATTCAGGGGTTTGTTCCGGTGGGCATAATGAGCCTGAATCACAAATATGAGCTTGATTGGACGTAACAGGAGCTGGCGCTCAGCCCTTCAATTTTAAATGGGATTTAACCCGTAAAAAAAGATTTTTTCAAAAATGTCACTTTTTGAGGCGTTTTGGCCACCATGTTTAAAACATCACTGGCGTGTAGGCAGATCCTTGCGCATCTTTTGGTATATATAACATTAAAGTTTGGAGCATCCTGGAGCTCTACAGACCTTCAGTTTGGCATTTTTCAAAATCGGCCCCGGCAAAAGATATGCGTCGCACCTCGCGACGCCCGACACCATTTGATTTTGCTGGGACCGATTTTTTGAAAAAATGCCAAACTTTGAAGGTCTGTATCGAGCTCCAGCTGTAAACTTTAATGTTATATATACCAAAAGATGCGCGATCTGGCCTACACGCCAGTGATGTTTTTGGTAAACGCATTGTAAAACGCCTCAAGTGACATTTTGAAAATCTTTTTGCGGATTAAATACTATTTAAAATTGAAGGGCGGAGCGCCAGCTCCTGTTTTTTCCAATCAAGCTCATATTTCTTTTGGTATGCCCACCAACAAACCCCTGAATGCCCGCCAAAAAGTCATTTTTGTTACATCCTATTTTACACACATTGCAATGTTTACAAATTCGACAACATAGAGTTACCGGATCAGCTTACAGAATTTTTATCCGTGTGTGGAAGAATTCTCAGTAGTAGTCTAGTACACTTTTTCAAAACAACCGATGTGCCATGGGTTTCCTATGTAGATAGGATTTTTTTGAAAAAGTAAGCTAGAGTAAATCCCCTGACAATCAAGCTATAATTCAAAACCATCCCTGTCTTAATTTATTGTTAGTGCTCGACCTTTTGGCCATATTTTTCGATTTAGGCTGAAATCAATCATCTTTCTAAATTGTGTTCATTCAATATTGTTCACTTTGGTTCCCCTTAAAGTCAATTCTGACAAGGGCTTTATTAATAGAAAATCAATTTCGAAAAACCAAATAATTACTCAGGTTTTCCGGGAACTTCTCTTTTAGGTTTCCAGTGCATTTTAATTTCGTTCACTTGATGAAAAACCACACTAACTCCCACAAACTCAGAGAGGGACAAAAACCCACACATTGCAGCCTGAAAATTGAATTTCGTGGTAAGGTCCTTCCCAGCTGAAAAGCGAGGAAAAGAGAGGGAAGTTGAAGTGGCACGTGTACGTGTGTGGTTTGTGACAAAAAATGGCAGCTCTATCTTTGCTGGCGTTGCCATCACACAACAATCAGCTTGGCCGTCAGAGGACCACCACCACCCCCCCTCCCTCGTCCTTCTTTTCCCTCATAAATTTCCCTTCAAAGTTTCAACCAAGTCCGGTTCCGCCCGGCCAACGAGTTGAAATTTTGCAATCTGGGACGCAAATTTCACTGGAAAATGACATTAAGCGAACCGGTTACTGGACTAATTGGCAGGGGATTTTGCCGGACTCGTGGAGTTTTCCATGCAGAAGTAACGCTCTGTGAATCCGGTCAGTGGTCAGACTGGTTTCGAAATCGTTTTTGGCGCTTGGTAATTTGATGAAATATGGTCGACGTAAAGCTTGTTATTGTGGTTAATCTTTCTATTTCGGCAAAAAGAAAAAAAATCATTTAATTGTTGCAATTTGCGTCTCCATCAAATGAGTTTATCATCTTTCATGGAGACGCATGATTATTCATTTTTGTGTGCACGAGTTTATTCAATCGAGTTGTCAAATCTGCAACATGGAGTTAAACTTTCTGTGCAGTGCTGTCAAATTAACTATAGTTTGCATCATTGCAAACCAAGTATTGCATAATGCAATTTTTTAGAGTTTTTGTCATGTAAATAACCACTGACTAATAACAGTTTATGTTATCATAACAAAATTTGTTATTGGTCTGATATTGGTTGAAAGCCAAAACAACTTTGGAATAACATTTTTCGTTATGGAAGATTACCTTATACCTGTTGTTGGGATGATCGGATAAGATGTTAAAATAAGAAAAAATAATAACAAAGATTTGTTTTAAGAATAACTAAAAATGTTGTTACAATAACAATCCAATAACAAAAAATTCATAACGATGAATAAAAAATCTTGTTATAAATAACATAAAATGTTATTGGCCTAGTATTTTCAAATATCAAAAAATGTTATTCCCAAGTTATTTCCGTCTGCTCGGGTTCCTGATGTTTAGACTAATAACACTTACCAACAAAACCTCGACCTCAAAGTTTAACTTGCGTAGTCAGTTTTGTTAATTTTTGTAGGACAATTAGTAATTGACATTTTTATGTGCTTCCAATACCCACTGGCTAGCAGCAAAATTAGGGAAAATGCTTATCTGCAGGGTTGTTAAAATATCAAAATATCAGCTCTCAGCAACTACAATTATCTCGCCTGAATATTCATGCCCCAAATACAACTGCTCTTCTCTCTTCATTAAAACTCTCAGCGCCGAACATAGCCGAACACGTTTTCGTGTTTACCCACTCGCGAGTGACATTTTCCTTTTCTCTCTCATTCTCGCTTCACGATCATCCTACCGCAACAGCGTTTAACCACAAAAGCTGCCCAACCAATTTTTCAAACGCAGTTTGAATCATGCGTGGTCGGCTCTAATCGCCATCTCGCGTTCTCTCATTGCAATTTTCGGAGAGATTGAGACTCAGCGGTGAGCGCATAGTCGAGGAAAGTGATAGAGGAGAATGACATCGCTGGGAATCACGAGACACAAGAGATCTCACAAGCTATAGTGACGGCATATTTTTGGTGCAGAGATAATCTATTGATAGCTTTTCTATCACTCTTTTGCAACACTGCTTATCTGTATCAAACTTGGAATATGCTGATACAGCATAGTTCAGTTCTGGGTATTTCCGGATTATTTCTCTAAAGAGTGGTTTTAAAAATTACAATTTTTCGTTTATTTCCCAAAATTCCAAACAAAATTTGTGTAAAATGTGGACTCACAAAACCATAATCAAATTATTAAAACATTTTTGGGTATTGTACTTGGTAGCTTGACGAGCTTGAAATTAAACAACTTCTGTCTTCTTGAATTTTCAAGTTTTAAATCATAGATAATACTTGAACTTAAAGGCTATAATCATTTACTTAAACACTATAATCATTTACGACCTAAGCTTCTTTCTTTCGCTCTGAAAAAACTTGAGTTAAAAAAAAGCAGTTGATGCAGGCACAAATACCCACCTAATTCGTCTTCGTCATGGCGGAAAAGGAGCAAAATTAAAGCGTTTTTCTCCCTTCCATAATAGTGCCTCAGTTCCAATTAATTTACTCAAATTCAATTACTCTAGCTCTGGCAATTCCATTCGTTACATAATCTGCAAGTTTCTCGAATGCACTCGCTCAGAGCGGAGAACAGATTGCGTATTGTGCATTTCCCTGCCTTTCCCCGAGCGAAGAAGCGGAAAGAAGATAGGATCTTTTAATTATTGAATAATTGATGAATGATTCAGCTGTGAGCGGCGCCATCCAGAGTGTAGAGGAAACGATTGTTACCATCCTTCTATCTCTCCCGATGTCTGCTAGATGTGATAAGACAGTTGGACCGTCAAGTGGAGTCACTTTGCAACAGTAAAACTCCCAGAGTTATGCACCGTTGCGTTGCAAAGCGCGCGCCATCTCGCGGTGCAAAAAGCAGATGGCAATAGCTCATGCAAATTGTCGCTAAAACGAGCAATAAATTTCAATAAATTATTGAAATCTATCCTCGTCTCCGATTTTGTCATACATTGTGTCAATCTCGGTCCCGGCGACAATCTTCGCCCGGAATGCAACGATGGCCCCGGGCCATGAACAAAGCCCGCTCGCATTATTAATTAGGAATTAATTATTGAATTAGTGATACGAAGGGCCATCATTATTAATTGCTTTTCGATTCTCGGAACCAAATCTTGGCGTATGTGTGCGTGTGTGTGACTTCCTTTTGATGATTCTGGTGCAGGTGTCGCCCCAGACGGTGATTGGAGACGGGAACCGGTAGGGTGACGAAAATAATGACCCCATTCAGAAACCCCTAATTGAATTGTGCAGTTTTCCTCACTTTGCTCACTCTCCGATTCTTAAGACGAAAGGCTATTCCCAGAAGAGAACGAGCCGTATATGGGAACTTAATTGACCTTTATTGTTGTGGAAACTGCAACTGTTTGATTTGGTTAAACAATGTTTGAGGTTGGGTTGGCACCCTGGGAATGTTTTGACTGTAGGTTCGTAATTAATATAATGTGTCCCTTTAACGAGGGCTACTCGTGGTCAATGGAATTACTGAAATGATTGTTGCATTCCGATTCAAGTAACAGTATAATGTATTGTTATCGGCTATTGAAGGCCTAATTGGGACACATAGGGCGAATTGGGACAGCAGTTTTAACCATGTTGGAGCACAATATTTTGATTTTTCTGGTTGGTTTCGGTTAAAACAGACTCAGGCCAACAAAATATGTACATCCATTTCCAAATTTAAAAGCTTTAAGCACTCTAAAAACTGCTGTCCTTATTCAGACTGTAGTCCCGATTCACCCCAGATTACGGTATTTACAACTGTTCCCACTCAACGTGAACTGTCACTAGAGCAAGTGTGAAAAACCGTTTGTTTACATCCAAGGTTTCGCTCTATTTGATAAAACTGAAAAAAAAACAGTCACATAACATCCGAAATTTCGAAACCTAAATTTTGCTGATGTCTTTGAAAATGTTTTTGAGATATGTTTGCCTGAAAATGGGCCTAATTTGGTTTTAATTCATTGGGGTGGAATTGTGGGTTCTGAATTTTCTATTGAAGAACTGAGAAGTTCGGAAAGATATTTAAAAAATACTTGCGCAAGTTACGCAAACACGAGTTCAGCTTTCCAACTTTTTTCAACTTGCCATCAAAATTCTGAATTTAACCACAGAGTGGATTCGCTAACTCGAATGGAACTGCACTTTGAATCCAAGTTCGCTGATTGGAATGACTGATAGCTGTCAAAAGCATGCAACCACGTGCTCGCAAATCGTCAATGGGGTTGAAATGTCAACATCAGTTTGGCAACTGGTTTTGACGATTAAGTGCTTTTTAATTCGAATACGTACAAGTTGAGCCTGCTTAGTTCTTTTTGTCAATTTTTGTATGCCAATGTTTCGTTCTTGCATGGTAAACTTTTTTATTTCTTATGAAAGTGAGACGTTGTGAAACTTGATGATCAAAATCTCTTTCAAACTCTCAAAGAAGCATCAAAAATGGTAATTTATATTTGCATAAATCTCTCTGTTATTCGAAATAAGGCTATCAAATTCGACGAACTCCTCGTCACAATGTCCTGATGCAAACAAAGATCGAGCTCGAACTGTCACTGTCCCTGTGAAATTTGCTAACTGTCATCGGGTGGTAGGCCTTAAACACCCTTTAGTTGTTGACGAACAACTTTTGCGAGAAAGTGAAAGCAGATTCGATGCAAACAAACCAACTTCTGTGGCTACTCAGAGGCAGAAATGCATCCGCTCTAACTCCTTTTTCAGAAGAACTTGTTTGGCATTTTTCGTAGATGATTTCCCGCATGTTGTGCAAGTAATTAGAGCACTCTAATTGTGCTAATCTTAAGGCCCCCGAAGACCCGGAGAGATTTCATTGAAAACCAAGTGAGATATAGGGTAAGAATCTTTTAAGTGTACTCAAAGAGCTTTTAAGTAGTTTTTTTCTTGAGAGCTTATGGGCACAATCACATGAAAATATAGCTAAAATTGTTTTTTAATGAATTATCGTTTTCTACACATTATTCTTGTTCAAATCAAGTCGTTTGCAAACGGGTAGCAAGCATAACATTACTTCAAACGAAAATGCCATCTAGAACAAGCTAAGTGCCGTTAAGAAGAGCTCTTATTGCCGATGCATGTCTGCAAGGAGGCATGAATGTGTTAGTAAATTTTCGACTAGAAAGACTTATTGCATCACCAAACATTTGACAATTTAACTGTAATTGAAAAAAAAAAAAAAAAAAAAACAGTTTACATGATACTTCATAAGAGAAATTGAGTTTCTCCAAAAGACATGTTTCGCGCATGTGTCTTTTGCGCATTTTTGACTTTGTTTTAAAAACAAATAAGCTTGTCCCGATATAGAGGAGCAAATCAACTCGCGACAAAATTTTGAGGCTAGGAATTTTGACAGGTATGAACTCATAAAGTATTCGCCTCCTTTTCTCTCTCACAGAAAACTGTGGACAATGTAGCTGTCAAACAAGGCCAAACTGTCAAAGTCACTCAAAAAATGATCTTTGAGTGATTTGAGTTCATTTATGACGTCACGATTTTCTCCTCTATTGATAATTTTTTATGGGTGATTTTTTTTTGAGAATGAAGCTGAGAGGTAACTCCTCGCAGTCATTTCGTGATCTATGCTCTAATTCACTGTGACTTTTTACTTTCAGTCGGGTTTTTACTCTCATCTTGGTGGAATGAGAGACCATAGAGTTATCTACGTGCGCATGTATTGCGTGTTTGTGCACGAAGGGTTTTAAGGTTAAAATTTGTACCCGCCAGCAAGAGCGAGTTGTGGCGCTATAAAACCACGGCAAATAGAGTGTCCAGGGCATTCGTGGAAATACAATGTCCCATCCCAGAGGGTCCCGGAGTACCAAACCTTCTTAGCATGGTGCGCCCAACGAATACAACCAAATCTCGGAGCGTATGATGGTGTGTCCCCACGCTTCTTCCTCCCCTGTCGATTCAGAATTGTGTTGTTGTTCGAACACTCAGTGCTCAAACTTAACCCAATTACGAGTCATCTCTGCGATACGGCTTTACGCAGTAGGCCTGGCCGCTTTAACGCTTGTGTTGTTTCAATGCATTCCGATGCAATGGCGCACTACAAATGTTAATAAATGACAAGAAGAGTGCTAGGCGTCATCTAACCTAAGGCACTCTCCAGGATCCCTTCGAAAGATTGGCTGCGCTAGGGCCTGATTAGATTAGATTAGATTAGATAAAATTTGTACCCGCCAGCAAAAACAAATGGTAAGCTAGTGTGCGTGCGTCTATTAAACCAATAAATTTTGAAAGTTATCGGGAGTAATTTAGGTCTAAAAAAACAAAGAAATATTCAAACTTAATTTCAAAAGTCGGTTTCGAAGTCAACAAGTCATCTTGAAACAAATCCCAAGTTCAGTCCAAGACTAAAAGCCAGTGTGGCTGGCAAGTACCTACCGGCAGATTGAGCAAATTTAAGGCCTTGTTTACTGTGTGTTTCTGTGAACCAAGAGGACACTTTTCATCCGAAACCAGAACGACCAAAGTTGAATTGAGAGGGGTGGATGCTCCGTCTCACAGTCACCTAGCAACACAATAAGCTCAGGGAGAACATACACACACACACTTTTCGGACGAGACGAACCCAACTGCTGGAAAGCTTGTGGAAAAAGTGGAGGAGGTTAGGTTTAAAATATTTAGCAACAAATGTAAACAGAAGCCAAAGTCAACCGACGTACCGGCCACTCTGACTCTCCGTTGGGATGTCTTGGGCACTTGTCGAGGGGGAGAGATCAAAAATAAACACAAAATCACATCTTTTTTCCTTCCCACACCACCGTTTCTTGTGGCAAGAGCAAGTAGTTTTCGAGAGATGGGGTCTGTTTTTTTTTTTTGAAGGGACTTTCACCCAACAAGCAAAATAAAAATAGAATCGCAAAACACAGAAAAGCATTTAAATATTTCGAGAGCAAATTGATTTTTTGATCTCCCTCTTTGTGAGCTTTCAACTTTGGAAGGGAGTCCCCCTTTTCTATAATGGTATTATTTCTGGGTGAATTTTCTGGAGTGGACACAACTAGAACAACTCCTACTTTGTGATTGCAGTAGATTGGATTTTTGCGGAGCGTGTTTACAAAGGACTTGTGATAAAAGCTAACGTTTGATCGGGGCGATTTTTTGAGACTTTGAACAAAAATTACACAACTCGACAGCTGATTTCAACAAACGCTTCAGTTTCGTAAAGGATAGATTTGGGAACCCTGAAAATGCTCCACATGATGCTTAATGGTTTCTTAATATTTATAACCCAAAATTTACAATTATATTTATTGACAGAGAACTCACTGAAATTCAATTCTATTTTTGGAGAGTGTTCAGGGAGTCCAATTCTATCATACCTTGACAAAACTGATGCGTTTACTGACGTCCAATTAAAAATGTCGAGTGATATATGCAGCATTTTGTTTTTTCTTTCTAATAAACAACTATTTCACATCATTAGATCTTTTAGTAACGTGACACAGTGTTGCCGACTCTTCAAAATGTTGGACTTGTTTGGAGAAGGTTTTCGGTTACCGCTCTCAGAGGTGACATTGGGTCTGTGGGTGAGATTGGGTAATACAAATTTCAACGTTTTTGTATGACCCATTCTCATCCCTCCGACCTAATGTGACCCTCGATGATGGTATATGGAAAACAGGTGCGCAGTTAATTCGGATTTGATGTGAAACCAGCTTAGTACCACAAAGAATCGGCCTCAAAAATAATATCAATATCACTTAAGTGACGGTAGCTTGAGCAAGGTTCATATAAATGAGTGAGATTCAGCTTCACAAAAATATATAAATATCACCTGAGTGACCATAGTTACAAACAGGGTTGTCAGATCTTCAAGCTTACTGTACTTGGTCAAAGCTTTTTGATGGGATTTTTCATACATTTCGAATGTCATAATTTTTTTCTGAAAATACTTAAAAAAATTAACAAAACTATGTATTTTTGAAAAAATACTCAAAATTTATTTTTTCACAATATGGGTATCAAATGATCGGTTTTTTAATACATTTCAGCAACAACAACATTTTTTGAAAATATACAAAAAAATCACAAAACTACTTATTTTCGAAAAATACTCAAACTTTCAGTTTTTTTCAATATGGGTATGAAATGATTGGGATTTTACCATACATTTCGAATATAGTATATTTTTTCTGAAAATACTCGAAATTTTCACGAAACGAAAGTTGTAACACATTTTTTGAAAATACTCAATTTTTTCACAAAACTACGTATTTTAGAAAAAATGCTCCAAATTTCTGGTTTTTTTTTACAATATGGGTATCAAAAGTTCGAGATATTTGAATAAATTTTAAAAGCTATTGCAGTTTGTTTTGAAAATACCCCAAATTTTCACAAAACTACGCATTTTCTAAAAAAAAATCAAAATTTCAAAAACTGTTACATTCCAAATGTTTGAAAAAATCCGATCATTTGTTACTGAACTGAAATTTTGAGTGTGTTTTTTTTAAATACGTAGTTTTGTGAAAATGCTGAGTATTTTTAAAAAAGCTGTTATTATTACATGAGCAATTCTCTACGAAATCGGTCTTTTTTCTTCAATTTTAATTTTTGTATTTTTTAATCCGGCTGAAACTTTTTTGGTGCCTTCGGTATGCCCAAAGAAGCCATTTTGCATCATTAGTTTGTCCATATAATTTTCCATACAAATTCGGCAGCTGTCCATACAAAAATGATGTATGAAAATTCAAAAATCTGTATCTTTTGAAGGAATTTTTTGATCGATTTGGTGTCTTCGGCAAAGTTGTAGGTATGGATACGGACTACACTGAAAAAATAATACACGGTAAAAAAAATTTGGTGATTTTTTTATTTAACTTTTTATCACTAAAACTTGATTTACAAAAAAACACTATTTTTAATTTTTTTTATTTTTTGATATGTTTTAGAAGACATAAAATGCCAACTTTTCAGAAATTTCCAGGTTGTGCAAAAAATCACTGACAGAGTTATGAATTTTTAATCAATACTGATTTTCAAAAATCGAAATTTTGGTCGTAAAAATTTTTCAACTTCATTTTTCGATGTAAATCAAATTTGCAATCAAAAGTACTTTACTAAAATTTGATAAAGTGCACCGTTTTCAAGTTATAGCCATATTTAAGTGACTTTTTGAAAATAGTCGCAGTTTCATTTTTAAAATTAGTGCACATGTTTGCCCAGTTTTGAAAAAATATTTTTGAAAAGCTGAGAAAATTCTCTATATTTTGCTTATTCGGACTATGTTGATACGACCTTTAGTTGCTGAGATATTGCAATGCAAAGGTTTAAAAACAGGAAAATTGATGTTTTCTAAGTTTCACCCAAACAACCCACCATTTTCTATCGTCAATATCTCAGCAACTAATGGTCCGATTTTCAATGTTAATATATAAACAATTGTGAAATTTTCCGATCTTTTTCGAAAAAATATTTTTGGAATTTTCAAAATCAA